>NC_064408.1:71862187-72165000 GCF_023375975.1 Astyanax mexicanus | reverse complement strand
CAAGAATGGTTGTGCCCACCCACCAGTGAAACCGAGGCCAATAGCTTTCTCAGGTTTTTTTTTTTTTTTTTGAAGCAGCCTCACCCCTCCAGCACTGGTTGGAATACTCCACGTTATCCGGCTGACGATTGAGGTTGGTCGAGCCAAACTCAGCCATCGCCATTTTGAGAAACGAGATTTCGCCTCAGAAACCCCACCTCTAAAAAAAAGGTCGTTCTCCTCAGCGGCGTTGCATATCTGTCTTTGATATGGACTCTAAACTGGATTCTATAATTCAGCCCACTTCCATCCCTCCGAGGCTTTTGTGAATGTGTTACAGTTCACTTCAGTTCAATTGAATCAGAGCTCTGTCCGTATTTACGGAGTGCGGGGAGAGGGCTTTTGAAAGGCAGCCTCAGAGAGAAAGCTTTGTGTGGCTGAAAGGTCTTTGTGTGCAGTAACCTCTCATGCACTCTACAGGCCCTACAGTTATCTTCTATCAGATAATACATCACACACCTTCCTCCCATCTTCTCCATGCAGTAGTACTCTCCAGATTTCAACCTGAAAAAAATAAATAAATAAATAAAAATAAAAAAACATTTTGAGAGGCTTACCATGAGCTCCTGTTGTGATACAGTGATAAATAACACAGAGACCTGGAAGAATGATGTGTGTTTTGACATGTGATTTGATTCAGTCTAATTCAAGCTCTACAAAAAAAAAATTGTACAAACAATATTCTCTAAACGTGGCATGTGCAAATGCTATTAAACATTAAATATTATTTTTATTTAAATACGAATTGTGTGTAAGTGTCCAGAAAATATTTATGTTTAATATTGATTCCTGATAAACAATTTTAAAAAATGTGTTATTTGACCGTAGCTGCTCAAACTTTTCCATGCAACCGCAAATGCACTGTTTATTTCTCTCTATTTCTCCAAGAAGGTACTTGACTCATCCGTCCTCTGCTGTAGACATCTCATTATAATTATAGTGTAGTATAATCATAGTTTTCAAAGCAAATTGTGTCCTACTTGAATGTCCTAGCCTGTGGTTTTCCATTGAAAATGCAGCAATATGCTCAGATTAATCATTCAGTTCTCCCACACAGAAAACCTTTGGTAAACCAACCAATGTTTGTAAAAGCAAACAAACTTATAGAAAAAAAAATGTTCATTATTTCAAATGCAGTGGAAAATTCAGTTTAAATCTATAAATATTTTATTTCTGACATGTAATTAATACATTGTTTTAATTTTAATGAATAATTATGATTTTTTCTTTGTTGTTTTACCATTAAAATTACATATACACTAATGTTCACCATTAAAACGAGAAAGAAAGTGAAGACCACTGCTAATTATATTACATCTATTTGTATTTGTATTCATTTACTAGACATTTATAAGACAATTATTATGTCTCTCTATATGTCTAGTATGTCTTGATACAGATTATTCATATAAATCATTATACAATTATTTCTTTATTAATTTGAATATATAATTGATTAAATACAATTTATATTTTCTGTGTGAGAATATATCAATATATCCAATATATTTTCAGAAATGTAGTTTATGTTTATCACTATAGACTTAACTAACGTAGACCTTTGTTTTTATTTTACTAATGAGTAATAATAGTAGCTATAATAGTAGTTGTAGTTTTATTGTTAGTATTATTATTATTTACATTTTATTATTAATCATTAACTTAAATAATAAACACATATCTTAAATAATTTGAATTGATTTTTAAATTTAATTTTTTAATTTTCGTGGGATATGCTATATGAGCTGTAGAAATACGTAGTATGTTTTTTCTGAGTTAATTATCGTAACAGAGTCAGTATATTGATTATTAATCCACTATAATCCACAACATAATTCAAGCTGTTAAAATAAATTACCGGTGTGACAGAGTAAAATTGGGAAAGCTAATTGCTCTGTTTGAAGCCACAATACTGTTTATTGTGGACACAGAGATCCTGGCTCTTTTCCAGATTCGTAAAATGGCCACAGTCGTGTCTGAGCATGAGTACCGTGGGAATAATGGCTGGACTGTAAAACTTTTAATTATGTCCGGTCAAAACGTTGACTCATTAAATGTTAAATTATTATCAATACTGATGGTGGTTTCTGGAAGCGGAAAACAGTGAGTGGTGTAAGTAATTAACCTTTAATGTAATGCAATAAAAAAACAATTAAATACGCAATTTATTATGTTTTTTGTTGTTCTCAGTATTGTTTGGTACAGTATCTATAATTCATCTGCGTTTAATTCTGCTTAATTCAGCTCAGTGCAGGTTAATTGAGCCCTTCCAACAAATATCCAAATATCAACAAATTAGTTTAACTTTAAGTGCCTTTATAAATAGAGTAGCATACAGCTCTGGAAAAAAATAAGAGACCACTTAAAAATTATGAGTTTCTTTGATTTTACCAGTTTGGAAACCTCTGGAATTTAATCAAGAGGAAGACGGATGATCAAAACAAGACATCAAACCAAACTGAACTGCTTGAATTGTTACACCCAGAGTGGCACAAAGCTATCCAAAAGCAGTGTGTAAGACTGGTGGAGGAGAACATGCCAAGATGCATGAAAACTGTGATTAAAACCAGGGTTATTCTACCAAATATTAATTTCTGAACTTCAAAACTTCATAAATATGAACATTATTTGAGGTCTGAAAGCTCTGCATCTTTTTTGTGATTTCAGTCATTTAATATTTTTTGCAAATAAATGCTCTAAATGACAATATTTCTTTTATTTGGAATTTGGGAGAAATGTTGTCTGTAGTTTATAGAATAAAACAACAATGTTTATTTTATTCAAATGTGTACCTATAAATAGCAAAATCAGAAAAACTGATTCAGACTCAACTGAAGTGCTCTTTTCCATTTTTCCAGCTGTATACATATAAATGTGTCGCTAAAGCACATTTTGCAGTATTTTTTTTTATATAAACACCCAAAAGGGAGAAAAGTTTGATAGTTGGTAATTTGTTGGAGGGTCTGAATTTTGCTGCAGCATTTTGATTGATAGCTGGACGGAATGTGTTCTTGGTATAAAAGTAGTGGTTTAAATTTGGCTGTAGCTGTTAGTGTGTGATTTTATATCCTGCAGTTCTTCACGTTATCGGCGGTTCAGTTCTCACTCTGCTCCCTCACTTTCTCCTGTGAGCGTTAATTTAAGCAGAGGAGGTAGAGTGCCAGCAGCGCTTCATGCATATCCTCCTGCCTCCTCCACGATTTGTGCGTGTGTGTGTGAGGAAGGAAAACGCACATGCCACAGGCTGTTTCATGCACTGTGCTAATGACGGCCTGCTTCTCACTGGGCCCTGACCCTCCACTCATACAGCATAATTTGCTTTTCTAACAGTCTCTCTCTCTCTGCTGTGTCCAGCGACTTGGTGGGAGAAGCATTGTTGGGCCCACTGCAGTTGCTCATTTATCTCAGGCTGTGTCTCTCTTATTGAGGCTGCTGGTGAATTGGGTGTCTTGCGCGACATGAGATTGGAGGTGAAAGCCATGTCGGTCACAGACACACAATGCCTGCTCCAATTACAGCGGCTGGCAGTCATACACACCGGCCGCTGCGATCTGATAATCAGTGCTTCAACAGATTTGAATAGAGGACTGTGTTTTTTTTTTTACTTTAAGTTGTCAAGGTGGAACAGGACTGAGCTAGTTGTGTTTAGACGAGTTTTGTAGCTTTCAGCTCACTGTGGCCTTGAGCCAGCACAGCTTCCATTGGCTGCCATAACAGCCCAGAAACTCCATATACAATAAATGTATTAGAAAATCTTAAATAAATAAAACTCAGCCAGTGCAAACCACTCAAAACCGAAGCTACACTGAATCAGTGCCAAATAACTGATTTCTGTTGCATTCAGCCCTGGCCTGCAGTACTGTATAATATCATTCATTGCTGTCTGTGCTTCCTGAGCTGAAGTAGTTACTCATTTCTGTGTTATTTACAACACAATGTGTGTATCCTTGTTCCGGTTCCTCTCAGTAATAATGTCCCTACTGCTAGCAGCTGGGTGCACCAGTGTGTTAGCATGGATCTTCAAGGTTGCTCTGGACATGTACTGTTGATGCATAATGTCCAGCAGAGTGATTTAAGGATGAACTGATGTGGGACTTCTGGGTTGATGTTGATATCCAGTGTTTTTTCTGTTCTTTTTGGCCAATGTTCTTGCTGATTCCTACATAAACACAACTGTACCTAATTTGCATTTTAACAAATATAAATTATAAACTGTGGGTATACCACTCTGGAATAAAATAAGAGAATAACGATGAATTAAAAACCTCTGGAATATAATCAAGAGGAAGATGAATGATCACAATCCATCAAACCAAGCTAAACTGCTTGAATTTTTGCACCAGGATTAAAGGCATAAAGTTATCCAAAAGCAGTATGTAAGACTGGTGGAGGAGAACATGCCAAGATACGTGAAAACTGTGATTAAAAACCAGGATTATTCCACCAAATATTAATTTCCTAATTCTTATAATTTGAATATGAATATGAACTTGTTTTTTTTTTTTGCATTATTTGAGTTCTAAAAGCTCTGCATCTTTTTTGTTATTTCAGCCATTTCTCATTTTCTGCAAATACTTGCTCTAATTGACAATATTTTTATTTGGAATTCGGGAGAAACGTTGTCCGTAGTTTATATAATAAAACAAAAAATATTGTGTTCATTTTACTCAAACATATACCTATAATTAGCAAAATCAGAGAAACTGATTCAGAAACTGAAGTGGTCTCTTTTTCTGAAGTGGATTTTTTCCACAGCTGTAAATGGTATTGTAAAAAATGGTTCCAAAAAAAATATGAATTCATATAAAAAAACAGCATTATAGAGATTTAGAAATGTATGGAGATAGAGAGAGAAAGAGAAATTTTATTAAAACAAAATCATTATCTTTAAAGAGAAATGTAATACTATTTATTTATTCATTGCTTTTTTATTCATTTTATTCATGCTATTAAACTTGGCATGTAGTAGCATGTTAAAAATTCAATCTTATAAAATAGCAAAAATTCATATTTGTTATAAAGGCTTACCATTTGTATTTAGGAAATGACAATTCATTCGTTTTGTTAAAATAAATGTTATTTTTTTCGCTCAATTACACATGGGCTACTGTCTGAATATCCGGGGATCTGTGAAGGTCAAGGTGAGATCTGGAAGACCAAAATCTCATAGAGATATCAAATACATGTAAGAGAGGAAATGCAAAACCCTCATGTGACTGCTAACCTGCATGAAAGATTAGCTTAATCATAAGTGTGCTGCATTCTTTTCACTATACAGTGTACACAACTGTACTGTGGAAGAGTCGTAAACATTAAACCGTAGCTGCAGATAAAAAACAGTGTTTGAGGAATGCTACATCTAAAAAAAACTAATGAGAATTTTACTAACAAATGCCGTAGACTGATGAAATTTGACGAAATATTAAAAAGAACACCTCGCCAAGTATAAATCAGGGATATTTGCCTGCATGGGGCTTCTGTTGCCACCAGTGACAGTGGAAATATTATTGTACGAGTAAAGGGAAACGAAAAAAGTTAAATCCACTAAATTCCCGTGAATTCTAAATGAAAATATTAAATGTTTTGTTAAAAGTATAAAACTGAGAATAGAAAACCTTTACTACAGTATGTTAAAAATACTGCCAAAATACTCAAAATTTACTGCCTGAACAAAAACAAACTGAAGCTTTTAGAATGGCTCCAATAGACCCCTGATCTAAACAAAATAGAAAATTTGAAGATAATAAAACAATTGGGAAATGTGGACTTAATAATAATAATAATAATAATGAATAAATATTTAATATACAGTGTATGATAATAAAATAGTAAGCTACAAAAAGTATTCAAAGCCTATTTAAAAATCTGCCAAAAATGCAGGTGATGATAGTCCTGACTCTGTAAAGTGTCCAACATTTTACACAGACTACACTTTTTTTTGTTTGTTTGTTTGTTTGTTTGTTTTTTTATGAGTATCTGTCCATTCTGATTTGCACATATCGGATTAGCATATCTGTCCACCGATTTTGAATTTCATGTTTAAAAAATACAAAAATCAATAGTATTACTAGAGTTATTGCAAGGATGTACATTTTGAAAAGAAGATTCAGTTTTAGTGATGTGTACATTTTTGCAAGATTAGTCATTTTTCTTGACATACTGCCATAGTGAAAATTGTATTAAATATTTTATTTAAAATTAAAAAGTATTTCACGTGTTCAGAGAATTACAATTCATTTAATTTATTGTAACATGTCTTTCAGTTTTAGCAGTTTTAGACTTTACTATATTACTGGTCGACTAAATCAATCAACGATGAAATGCCCGATTGACAACGACATGCGCAAATTCTGATCTGTATTTTTGTTTTATTTGTTTGTTTGTTATGAAAGACAGAGGAACTGTGTATCAGAATTCGCTGAAAAATAATATTTTGTAATACATTTTAAATGTCATGCTTAAATAATAAAAAAATAGATACATTTGGCCAAGGGTGCCCAAACTTTTGCATAACAAAATAAAATATAATATTTAAATAATTAAGTCATCAAATGAAAGTCGTGTAAAATATAAGTGCAGTATTGTGTTTGGTGTAAAATGTATCCTGTCTGTTTTAAAAGAACATAATTTTGTAAATATGAGAAACAGATTAAAAATTCAGCATCAGAGAAAATATGTAGAGGTTGGAAAACATGTCACCACAATAAATCTGCATATTAGACTTACCTGAGATTTACTGACAGAACTAGGATGGGGAGAATCAACAGCAACTTAAATACAGGCTTTCTTCTGGTTTCAGCTGCTTATAAATAATAGAAATGCATAAAACTGTATAGTTGAGGTTGATGAGGAGGCATTATGTCCCAGTGATCATATGTGAGTATAACAGTGGTGGATAGAGGTTATTAGTCTTTATTACGTTTGTAAGTAAAGCACTGTAGCTCTCTCTGCAGGCTCAGAGATTGTGTTGAGAAGTGTAAAAGGGGAGAGGTATTCAAGATGGCGTCTGTCGTATGGCGGCTGTGCTCGTCTGTCAGTAGCGCTCGACCTTGAATTGTCTCCTTATTAAAGTTGGATGGTGGGGCGCACTTTGTAGAGCCTCATTAAATGCTGAGGCCACGTCCTCTCTGGATCATCACTGAACTCACTTTAGCTACTCCTTTGTCGCTTAGCGTTTATTTGCATATCTACTCTAGCTGTTCTCAATAGAATGTTTTTCTTTGCATTATCATTTGTTACATTTTCATGAGACGAGTAAACAGCTGCCAATGAGGCATCAAATTATTTCTGCAATATTTTTAAATAACTATTTATATTATCGAAGCTATGATTTTGAAAAAGATTTTGAAAAGCAGATTCAGTTTTAGTTTTGTATAAATGTATAAATTATATAAAGTGCACTGCCTAAACCAGATTCAGCTGGAATTAATAAAATATTTTATTAGAAATATTCTTTATTTTCATTTATTGTAATATGTCTTTCAGTTTTAGCAGTTTTAGACTTTAAACAGTATATTACCATCATGATTTTACAATTGGTCATGTATCACATATTACTTTTACTTTGTTTACAACTGAAATCATTTTTTTGGATCTTTATTTTTTGCCTTTTTTAACCTGAAATGTACGCTGCATGGGCGTCACAAGATACAAGTAATATTTGCTATTTAAAAGCCCATCCTCCCATTTAAAAATCTTAAATGAACTCTCAGTCTATTTACATAAATAAAAATCTAAATTCAGCTTTGTTTTGTGTAAATGTTTGTATTAAATCAATTGCACAAGCTGCAGGTTCAGTTGGAATTAAAACAATATTAAAACTCAAAAACACAATACTCAAGCAACTCAAGTACTTTATTTTCTGTTACCAATAGTAACAAAATACAATATGTTTATATTTACTATTTAAAAGTCCATCCTCACATTTTAACAAGCTTAAATGAACTGTTGGTCTATTTACATGAATAAAAAGCTATATTGGGTTTATATTTGTGTAAAAGTTTGTATTATATCAATTGCACAAGTTGCGCGTTCAGTTGGAATTAATACAATATTAAAACTAATAATATACTAATAAAATATTTTTTTTCTTCTGTTACCAATGGTCACAAAGTACAAATAATATTTACTTCAAAAATCCATTGTTACATTAAAAAAAAACATCTAAATGAACAATCATTTAATTTAATTTACATTAATTTATTTTGAGTTAAAATAAGAGGCGAACACAACCCAGATCTACTAAAATCAATATAATAATAAACTGCCTGATTGCCATCGACAGATTTGCCATTGCAGATTCTGATCTTAGCTCATTTAAAATTTCTACCCCTAATTTTTAAATTCAATAAGAAATCATTTCAATGTGCATATCAAACTTTGTCCAAAAAAAAAAAAGAAAACATTTTAGCTTTATAAAGGTAACATTTTGACCTTCAGTCAAAAAACAAAACAAAAAGAGACTTAATTTCCACTGGTTTATTTATTCATTGTGACATTATGTTACAATAAATAAATCTTCAGGTGAAAGGTAAGTGTGTTGCATGTGGTTATTTAATGTATGTGGATCGAGCTTTCACTCAAATATCAGTATTACTCTACAGCACACGTTGGGGGAAAAATTACATATTTATGTATATTTTTTATATGTATCTGTTTATCCACCTTCGGTATAGATAATTATTGTTTAATTTAAGTGATTTTGAGAATTCAGTACAGCTCTGTTTGATCAATACCTGTCCTGCACCTAATTTTGTGTCTGAAGTGCATTTTAAGTGTTTGCTTGGAGCTGCGAATGTTCAGCCCTTAGCTTATGTAGGTCAACCGGTTGTGGGTCTGCTGCCAAGTCGGAGAGTCAACTGTACACACTGTGAACATTCAAGGCTGTTCCTAACCTTTACCAAGCTGTTTTCTCTGCTAGTTCTCACAGTGGTTTCTTGTTGTTTTTGCTCTTAATCACAGTGTTTCTGCATGATTATCTGCAGTGTGTTTGTTGTCTGTTCGTATCGTATTGTGTTGTGTTACTGCGGTTAATATCTAATGTGTTATAAATACGATTTCTTCCCCGATTTTTGATATGTAAGCTGATGTGTAGGCTTGTTGGCTATGTCTATGTTTATTTATTGTTTTTATCTTTCCTTTCTTTCTCTATCTTACCTCTGTTTTCTGTATTCTGCATTTCTTCTGTCGATTTCGTAAGCAAACTGTATTCTAAACCAGTGCTTGGCGTTGTCTGTTTTTTTTTTTTCTTTGTTCTACAGAGATGTTGAAGGAGCTGAACCAGCAGCGCAGGGAGAAAGAATTTACAGACCTGAAAATTATAGTTGAAGGCAAAGAGTTTGAAGTCCACCAAAATGTTCTAGCTTCCTGCAGCTTGTATTTCAAGGACCTGGTGAAAAGGTTTGCCTTCCTTCCCTTCCCACCGGCCGTTGATCCGATCTGTTGTTCTTTTCGTAGGGCGCATTTGTGTCGCTTTTTTTTCCCTCCCCCCTCTCTCTCTTGCAGGTTGAGCGAAGACTTTTGGTTCCTATCGCAGGGCCAGCAGCCATTCCTTCTCCCACTCAAATGAATGTATCTCAAAATGGGAAAGAAGGTCATCCTTTTGTTCCTTTTGTTTTTTTTTCTGTTATTCTCTTTTTTTTTTTTTACTTTCTCTTCCCCCATTCTAGAGCACATTGACACACAGCACCTTTAGTCTTTAACCCTTGTGTGGTGTTCATACTTTTGTTTCTCGTTTACTTTGTTATTTGTATTTAATTCAGCAAAATTAAGCATTTTTACATTAAAATGCTTTACACATGCTTGCCTCACCTAAATTGCGAGCAATATAAGCAGCTTTCATGTTTTAATATTTGCCCTTTACCTTTCTTATGTTACATTTCTTTTAAAAAGTGCTACTCTTTTTTTATTAGTTTTTTAATAAAATGTAAAAGAAAATGAATTAAACTCAAGATATGAGTAGAAAATGTGTTTAGTTTCAAATTTACAAATGAAGCAATGTTTATTAGCCCTTGGCCAAACATACTGTATGTAATATAAATGTGTGTGTGGGGGGGGGGGTGTAGTGTGTGTTTATCGAAAATGTGTTTTGATATATGTTTTTCACAAAAAATGAGCCAATGCCAATGAGTTTGAGTTAGAAAAAATCTTTTTTTAGTATCATTTGATGAAAAATGAAAACGGGTCCCACAGACCCGAACACCACACAAGGGTTAAAATGCACAGAATGTTCCATGACTGAAGGATCTTTAAAAAAAAATATATATATATATACCTGGAGGAACTTAGTTCCACAGTAGGGACTTAGCATAAGAATACCACATTGTAGATGTGCATTTTGGACAGCGTTCTCTATAAGCAGCAGCAGGGTAGCACCTGTCATACGGCTCTGGGATGGATGAGCTTTGTCACCTGTTCTGTCAGACGTCCAGTGCGTCTGACACTGGATATGGTCCACAAAGAAGCATCCCATTCATATGGTAAACATCCAGGCTCTGCTTCATTGACTAGTAGAAGGAAACAGTGAGTTACGCACAAAGCAGAGATCGTAGCTCTTTTCCTGTGCTTTGCTGAATCATTACCTTCACAGGTCAGAGCCATCTACTGTATTTACTGCCGAAGAGCCGCGTTTTATTTATTACTCCTCCCATACTGCACTCTTTTGCTTCCATTCCCGACTCACTCTGTTTTTATAACTGTTCAGTCATTTTGTTTTTCCTGGCAAAGTGTTTGCCGACACTGAGGAGGATGACAGGCTAATGGGAAGGCCTTTATTTGTACGTGTGTGTGTGTGTATGTGTGATTGGTGGGCGAATGTTTGGACGGATTCAAACCCCCGTATCCATGCCTGTGTGCACGCAGTCATTCATTCACAGTATGTTTTCCCACTTGTCCATGTCCATTGTTTGTTTTCATCTTATCCTTTTATCCATTCAGCAGATCACGCTGTTTGTCTCTGTTTGAAATTCTTGAGGCAGATGTGTTTCTCGCTCTACAATGTATGTATTCACCTGCACTTATAGGCACCTTCCCTTAGGATAAATCCATTGTTCTGTATGGAAAGATATTAGCTTTAGTCTGTCTCCCCGGTGAAATGTCTCAGTGTTCAGTGAAGGAATTTGTGGCTAGAAGCCAGATGCCTCAGAGTAAAGGGGGTGGGGGGGGTGAGGGTGGGGGCGGGGTGGGTACAGAGCAGGGGGCAGTTCATTAAAAAGCTTTATCAGACAGTTGGTGTTCTGTCGATTTGTGCTACCCGTCAATATTTATTTTATTTATTTATTTATTTACCTTTATTTAACCAGGGTAGTCACATTGAGATTAAAAATCTCTTTTACAAGTAAGCCCTGGCCCAGACAGCAGCACGAAAACACAAATCAACTAATCTACACCCTTATAGCATAGAGAAGTAATACACATATGCATACAAACAAATTACTTTAACAAGCATAAGTATAAAGATTTGTGACAGATGATTTGAATTCCTTCAGTGAAATAAACTGATCTAATCTAAGATGTTTTTGAAGATTATTTCAAGTTGAAGGTGCATCATAACTGAAAGAATTCTTTCCAAATTCAGACCGAACAGCAGGAATATCCAGTGTTATATGACTACTAGAGCGTAAATTATACAAATAATTTTTCTTGTCAAAAATTCAGACAAGTATGAGGGAAGCTGACCAATAATTCCTTTATACACAAAAACAGCCCAATGTAGTTGGCGTCTTACTGATAGTGGAGCCCAACCTGTCATTCCATACAGTTTACAGTGATGCATTAAGAATTTGGCACTTGTTATAAATCTCAATGCAAAATGATAAACAGAATCCAATGATTGCAGTGTCGTCTTTGGGGCAAGTCTGTATATTATATCCTCATAATCTATAACTAGTAAAAAGGTTGCTTCAACTAATATGTGCTACTTAGCGTCTCTGTGCATGCGCCGGATTTAAGAATCTCGGTTCTTAAATGTATACGTCTGTTTTTTTTAATGCTAATTTTGCTTTCCTTGGGCAGATTATATAATCTTAGTGGTTTACTGAGTGGTTTACTTTTATTATTGCTTCAATGTTATGAAGATATAAATGGTGTTTCAAGTAAAAATGAATATAAAAATATGTCACATTTATCTTATCTTTACCCTGATTTACTGCTTCAAACCAGTCAGATATCCTGGGGAGCATTCTCTGATTTACCTTATCGACATATTCTTCCTGCTGTTTTATTAAGGTGGCTTTCTCTGTAATATACACTGCGGTAGCACAATTTGACAGGGTAGCACAAACCAACAGAACACTGGGACCAAGTCGAGCTGCTGCTGATGGACAGATTGATGTGTATTGATGAGGAATTATAAAAGGTGTGAGGATTCGATTGCTGATTGTCAGCCAAAAGAGCTTTAGTGAGGTCAGATACTGATAAATTCTGCATCGTAAACAACCAGTTTAATACAGTCTTATGTATATTTGATGGAAGGACTATCAGAATAATGTTTGTGATGCCATTCACAGTGCTAAATACCAAATGAGATAATGGTAAGTAAGTAAATACATAAAATAAATCACAGAAAAATACTTTTACCACTTTTACCAACTATTCTACTACTACTATTATTACTGTTACTACTACTATTACTACTACGACTACTACTACTACTACTAATAATAATGGTAAATAAACACAAATTCTTTTAAAGCTTAATTAACATGCACTTTGTGTTTTTTTTTATTAAATCAGAAATTATTTATTAAATATTAAAAAATAATAATTTCATATTAGAAAAGCTTTACACTAGGGCTAAATGATATGGTAAAAATACTAAATTAAGATATAAAAAAATATATATATACAGTACGCAATAATTTCCATTATATTTTGACACATGACAAAACTTTTCAGTTCTGAAAGATTTGTAAAAACTCATACTAATGCTCTCTTCTATATATGTAACACAGCAATTAAAATCAAAATGTGTTGTATTTCATCCAGTTAAACAAGACTAATTGCATAATTTATGTTGAAACTTGTAGTTGGTCAGTGTACCTCAAGCCCTGATGATATTCGTTATATACTCTGTAAAGTAGACAATACTATTATTAATACTGTATTGCACCCTGTCTAATTTACAGGCTTGAAAGCCTCTTGTCTCATATTTAAGCTATGTGTCCTCAGTAGTATAATGCACCCTAAAATAGCTGAATTCTTCAATATAAAGAGGTATCTGGATACATTTGAACACATATTGTAGGTTTATCCCGGTGAGCTGACTCTAAGCCAGGCTGTCAGGCCTTTGTCCCGCTGCTAAATGCTGGACGGCAGCGACCTTGGTGCTTTGGCGGAGGTCTCTGCGTGATTGTGAGGCGATGGCTTGGTCCAGACAGCCTTTTACCGTAATCCACTTCCTCACTATTTCTCCAGATCTGAATGGAATGGATTATGCTTTAGAATTCTCAGAAAGGACTGGGCGTTTTAGGCATAATGGCCTTATTAAATCATGCGCTGGTTGCTCCTCGGACGTCTGTATAAGGATCCACGTTCTTGAAAGACACAGTATTGAATCTCCGGGCCTTCTCTCCCTGCATTAAATCTTAATTAGCATCTTTGTTACTGATGCTGTAGCTCTGCTGTGTGCTTTCTGCAGTCTACGTGTTGTTTTTGTGATAGGTCTCCACTATTTGAAGATATCTTCTGTGGTTTAGTTGGATTTAATAGGAGAGCAGAGCTCAGTTAAGTTGACCTTTATTAGACGTTTTAAAGGAGCTGATGGAGGCGTAGCTGTCAGCGAATCTAAGAGCCGTTGCTTTGCCTCAGAGACACTATGGATCTGCTTAAATTATGTCAGTGCCATTTGTTTTTTAGATTAATTGGATAAAAAATTAGAAGCTTATTATAAGAATTAATGACATAACAATGTGATTGAACTATTGAATTGGGTCTATTCAACTTAAATGACCACTGTAAATGAAGTATTATTTATTGAAAACTATATATTAAAGTGGCAGTCCGTATTATTTAGTTTCTAAACTGAAAGCAGGAGCGTTTGTGAGTGGAGAAGGGATAAAATATTGTGTTTAATGGTAGCAGTGTGCTGGAACGATCATCCCTGCTAAGCCTAATATATTCATTCTAAAAAAAACTGGGGTGTCGGTTTGCTTTTCACGAGAATTCTTCTGTCCACGTCCCACGTCTTTGCGTATTTACATCACAAGTACAGCCTCTAAAAGAGGATGCAGCTCCGTTTTACTGAACGCGAGCGGCTGGTGGAGCACTGGAGACTTCAGAAGAGGAAACTCAGACCTCAGTAACATAGTCACCCATAGTAAAAGCAAAGAAAGTAAGGTGTTAAATCAAGCTCTGAAGCCATAACCTGGAGTCGGATTAATCTGCTCTGAAAGGAGACCGCATCACACCCGCCCAGTTTAAAATGATTCTTCCGCACATGCTCTGTGCAATTACCCATTCTCACCAGAGAGGGCTCTAAATCCCAAAATTTACAGACATCAGCTTTTAATTGAATGATTTCAATTAAATTGTTTTTTTTAGGTTGAACAGACAAAACATTTTTGTATAGTGTGTTTAATGCCTTCAAACTGCAACATATTGCAAAAAAAAAAATAATAATAATAATACAAATAATTTAAGTGTATTAAACCTGTTAATAGGTGAGTCTGGCATCATCATTGTTAGTAGATATCCGAACAGTTGCTTTGCTGCAGAGGACCTCCTAGATATGGTTAAATTATGCCATGGCCATGTGCTTTGTGGGTGAATTGAATATACATTTAGAAGCTTATATAGCCTGGCTGTATTTCACTCAAATACCTATTTTCTCCCTGCTGTGAACTTCCTGACCTGTTTACATGTGACTGGTTTCATACATTTTACCAGAACCTTTTTACATCTAGGTGTATGTGTAGATGTGTGAGTGTGTGCATGTGTGTGTGTGGGTGTGCAGGAGCCCATTTGCAGAGGCATAACTATTGCCCAGATAGAAAGAGAGAGAGAAAAAGAGAGAGAGAAAGAGAGAGAGAGAGAAAGAGAGAGAGACAGAGATAGAGAGAGATGAGCACCTGGGCTTCACCCGAGATGACACTTTAGATAATAGATTCCTGATAGCACTCCTGTTGCCATGTTCCACATGCCGTCCATGAACTGTCACCCTCCTTGAACTTCAGCTCATGCACTGCTACTGCATGTAATGTAGAACTGTAATAGCATCCTTTCTGAATTTAATGTGCATTGTGTGCCATGAAGAATTTTCATTACTCGTTTGCCCTCAATTTTGTGCCTCTATATTTTGCACTGTAATTAATGTAGCGTGTGCATTAATATGTATTTTTGTATTTTTAACATAGTTTAAAATTACCGGCTGTTTCTTTTTCCGGGAGTTTTAATTTTAATGTCAAGTAATCTTTTTTGGATATACAATGTTTAGCTCCTTCGCTAAATATATCGTCTTATACAAAAGTTCACTTTGTTCATGTTCACAAGTTAATTCACTTGCTACCTCATTACGACATTATTTTTGGCTGGTTTGTTTGTTTTTTAGATTTAGATCACACATATGATAAAAGAGAGAAAAAATAATATATGGGTTATGTTTTATTTATGTTCAGTATGTAAAATTCCAAAAATAAATTCAGTTACATATGTGCACCTTAAAATTCTAAACATTTTTCTCTCTTTCTTTCCTTTCTTCTTTTTTTACATTTACGTTTGTTTCCTGTAGAAGATTAATTTACTCGTCTATTAAATGAATTTAACCTCCATTAAAAAAACAAAAAAACAAAAACATGTCACTAGACCAGGGGCATCCAAACTTTTGCAAAAGATTGTCTATTCTATATATAGATTCCATAAGTATTTATACAGAAAAATGCTATTTTTACCTCTCAAACTTACCTGTCAGTTTTGCTCTTCAGAATTTTTTAGTTACTTCTATCAGCAGTCATATAATCAATAAACAATGTTTTAATTGGCAGCTATACAGGCCCAAAATCAGTCCCAGACCTTTTATATACCTAATTTATTATGAGATAACGAGGAGACAGGACACATCAATTACTAATGAGGGATAAAAATTAAAAATGCAGTACTTAAGTCACATGTTGATTGCTTCATTTTAAATCTGTTGAAGTGATGTACGGAGTGTCAAAAATGATCGCTGTTTAAATATGTGTTTATATACTGTACCACAGTATATGTTTTCAGTTTTGCCAGCAGCCCATCTAATGTATTTTTATTGCCAGACTGATCAGACAGACTAGATAAAGCTAAATAGTAAATAGTAACTGTAAATCCAAAATCCTGCGCTTAGTAAATGGTTAGGCTAACAGGCTTATATGCATCATTTGTTTTATTTTTTGCTTGATTAACAAATACTGCCCAGAAAAATAGCTTTACACATTGTACAGCACAGGTTTCATAATAGATGCATTTATCCCTTATCCTGTTGCTTTGTCGTGTGAGAACTGTTAATTGTTGATTGCCTTTTAGCACAGCGGTTATGTTGGTTTGAGCCAGCGTGCGTGTAAAGCCATTGTCCTGTGTTCCCCTGCTGGAGCTCACGGCTGGGAGCACCGTGCTATTTTTACAGCCTCCACTCTCACATTAAGTTAGTCAGAGGGAGCGGTGTGAGGCATGCTACCTGGAGGATGTAATGCAGCTCCCAAATGTGCATGCATGCTCCCGTCAGCCAGAAAAAAAAGCTATTACCCTCCCCTTTAGCATCTGTTGCACGGAGACGGATTGCCCTCAGTAATTCCATTTTCCCCTCCGGATTTTCTATAAGTATGCTCGGTGCCACTTTAATTTATGGGCAGTGCCTCGGCGCCTAGCCATCAGTGTGTAATGCGAAACTCGGAAAGCAGTGAGCAGCTCTGTCACCCCTGCTCTTATTTATTTATATCAGAGCTGCGTGTTAGCTTTACAGTAGCTGCGGCTTCACCAGGGAGAGCAGCAGGCCGGGATCGGGTGAGGAGTGAGAAGTCAGTGTTGGTGTTGTCGTTAGTGCTGTGATGTGTAATGATGTTTAAACTCATGCTCAGATTTCAGTATTGGGTGTTTTATGAGGTACATTTGGAGATGTTGGGATTTGACTGTATTTCAGATCAAATCAATTACATTTTATTCACATCACAGGAACAAATTGAGTACAGGTGAGCAACAAAAAAAAATTGTAATCTCTTGTATATTTTGTAATTTACCAAGACTCATGTATATACAATGCAAAGATAAATGATTATACAAAAAAAAATAACATTAAATCATGTAGTTTGCCATCAGCACAATTGGTCTTGCTCTCTCTGGGTGGGTAGATGGCTCTCTCTCCCTGCATCACTCCAAAGGGTGATGTCGATCAGCACAGGGCATCTGTGAGCTGATGTATCAGAACTGAGTCGCTGTGCTTTCCTTCGAGTACGCTGTGATGCTACTCAACAATGCTTAAAAGA
Organism: Astyanax mexicanus; assembly: GCF_023375975.1. Lineage (NCBI taxonomy): Eukaryota > Metazoa > Chordata > Actinopteri > Characiformes > Acestrorhamphidae > Astyanax > Astyanax mexicanus. The sequence continues at coordinate 72,147,514 of NC_064408.1, read as the reverse complement.
AGCGGTGGCTGACTTCACATGAATCGGAGGAGACATGTGCTAGTCTTCACCCTCCTTGTATGGCATTACTAGTGATAGGAGGAGTCCTAATGAGTGGGTTGAGTAATTGGCCTTGTAAATTGGGGCGGAAAATGGGATAAAAAATAGAAATAAATTAATTTTAAGTTTAACTGTAAATAAAAATACAAATACTAAATAGACGGCTTGTAATACAGAATACTGCTAGTATCAGCAAATATTTTTATAGCTTTAAATGTAGTGTATAATATGACATGACGCATCCCTTGTTTGCATTACTGTTCACATATAGGCATTAGATATGTGTGAATATCGGCGCTGTCCTATGAAAAACACTTATCTTTATTTTTGTTGATTTTTAGTTTACCACATAATTTGAACAGACAAACTGTCCCTTACACTGTGCCAAAATTTCATGATGAACGGACCAATAGAAATTCTTCAAAATGACCTGAAATGAACTCTTTTTTACATTGACTTCCATTGAAAGGTTTTTTCTCTCTCCTGTAAAGTGGCTGTTATGGAGATAAGTGTTCTTTTTTTGAACAGCGATGATATACAGTATGTTTGAATCCAGGTGTTTGTGATGGATGGATGGATGGATGGATGGATGGATGGATGGATGGATGGATGGATGGATGGATAGATAGATAGATAGATAGATAGATAGATAGATAGATAGATAGATAGATAGATAGATAGATAGATAGATAGATAGATAGATAGATAGATAGATAGATAGATTGGCTGAAATCTAAATCGTGCACCGACACTATTGTTAGGGAGGACAGTCAGTGTCTCTTTTGTTGTTCTATCACGTGTATACATCTTCCAGTACTTCCGCAGAGGGTAGTCATTTTCACCCCATTCCGGCGCACAAAACAAAACGAGTCTAATTCTCCGAAGATTAGTGGTCTAAAAGTGTGGAATATTTCCATTTATGGACACCAGGTTCTAGCCCTGTTTGTTGCTATCAAGCTGCCAGAGTCAGACAAAACCCCATAATTACAGTCCATCATTGCCTGCTATTTCCATTTTCACGTTTAATCATCTTTTGCCACTGAAAGGCGGAATTAATGTATTCCTTTTGTGTTTTTTCCCCTCTTTTGCACCGTGTGTGTGTGTGTTTTGGATAAGCCTCTGAGTCAACAGTAGCCAATGCGTTTTGGACGTCCACGGCTAAATTATAGTCTGCAGCCTCGTACAGGACACAATTACAATAAAATTATTATTTAGACTCATCATGGAAGTGCATGCGTCGCACCCCCCCCCCCCTCTCCCTCTGCCCCTCACCCCAGTCCTCACACTGGCTGCTAATGCTTAAAAAAAAAAAAGAAAGAGATGTGTTCTGTGGAAAAAATAGATGTTCATTTTGGTAAACAATTTTCTCCCTCTTCTCTCTTTCTCTCTCTCTATCTCTTTATCTCTCTCGTTCTCTTTCTCTCTTAGCGCACACACATACAGTATATGAATACACACACACACATGCACACTCTCCCACTCTCGTTCTTCTCTTTCTTCCTTTCTTTTGTCCTCCTGCTCTGCGTCTCACTCTCTCACAAACAAGCCTGCAATCAGAAGCCACGTAAATATGCACCTCTCTCCAAAGCTAGAAAGCCATTTCCATAACAAAAGTGCCCGGACAAAGCAAATTGCTTTCCAAGCTGATTCCGATTGCACTAATTGACCTGGTTGATGACCGTGCTCTTGTTTTATTTCTATTTCTTTCTCCTTTTTTTTTTCTTTTTTTCATTGTGGTTGTTGTTGTTTTTTTCCCTCCCTCCCTCCTCCCCCCATTCTCTCTCTTCTCCACCACCTCCACAACTTAACCCAGGATTACACCCCCTTCTATTATCTTTAAAAATACGTCGGCCGCGGCAATTAGGGAGGAACGGAAATAACAAACTCTGACGTTTCTTTGCCTTTCAGGAGGGAGTAACGCTCGCAGTCTTTTCATCTGTAGCCGCAGAGCCGTAATTGCATGTTGCTCCTCTCGAGTCGCCCTTCTACCCCTCAACTCCGCTCTGTATGAAGACTAATAATGTCCAACACACTCATATGTTCATGCACAGGGGACATGGTGACAGTGGCGGCCGGGATGTTGATTAGGGCTGCTGTTGTTGTTTTTTTTCGGCAGTGGGATTTGGAAGGGAGGGAGGAAGGGAGGGAGGGGGGTGGGTGTGGGATGGGATGGGTGAGGTGTGTTGGGGAGGGAAATTGGGGCGGGGTCTCTTATTTCAAAAGATCCAGGCCCAGTCATGGAACATGCCCCACCCCCAGAAGAATGGCTGCTGGCTCCCTGCGACAAAACTAACCTGCCCTTCCCTCTCTCTCTCTCCATCTATCTCTCTATTCCTTTTTTATCTCTCTCTCCCTCCGTTGCACTCATTCTTCATCACTTCACTACTCTGTCAGTCTGTCTGACTCTCTGTCTGTCTGTCTGTCTGTCTGTTGTTTTCTGCCTGTTGGTGTGTGCATGTACATTTTTCCAAGTGCTGTATATTTGTGTGTATTAAAAGGGAGCACACTACTTAAAATGTGCTTTTGAAACAAATCCATGTCATAGGGATTTACAACATATAACTAAAATATATGACCAAAGTGTATCCAAACCTATACACTGGACTTCAACTAGACAATCTTTCAAATAAAAATGGAAATTGGAAAAAAAAAATACTTCTTTCATTAACCATCTATAGTGTAGTGTTGCCCTCAGGCAACAACCTTAATGTTTGGTGATTACACCATACAATACCATAACGTATATATATATATATATATATATATATATATATATATATATTATTTTAATGTATTTAAAATGTATTTTCTTTTTTTTTATAATACTGTTACAAGGCATATGTGTGCCCATTACAATGAGACATACAAGAGGTTAATTCATAAAAATAAAAAAAAGCATAGTTTTTTGGCTTTATTGGCTTCTTACTTAATTCTATATTCTATTACTATATATGTTTTTTTTTTTCTTTATACTTTTTTCGTTTGTTGCCTTAGTTGAACACTCCTGCATGTTTTGGTTGCTTCCTTGCTCTAAAACATCTGATTATAACAATCAATTTGATATAAAAGGGCAAAACAGAAAGTTATATTTGATATATCCACAGGGATATCTATTGGAATCACTGTTTTCAGTTAAATTAAACCCCTTTAGTTGCAACAAAAAATGATGTAAAATGATTCTAATGTAGTAGTCTTATGCAACATTTCAAGCTTAAAATTAGTATAAGCAAAAAGCCATAAAACCCTGTAAGGGGGCAATTTTAATGCTTTCATAACGACTTTATTAAACCTTAACAAGCCACTTTTTGGTAATTACGTGGCTGGAACAATTACTACATTATTAAGCAGTATCTAAAGTGGTTTAGGAATTTTCCACAACACTTTTATTTGTTTAGCACATTTGATTGCTCATCATTATTCCGTTGTTAAACCTTATTTAGCCAATGTAGCTGCTAATATAGCTGCTAACTAAGTAGCCTGCATTGAAAAGGTGATTTAAAATATATAAGAGACTACTTAATGATGATGTTTTTCCTTGATTTTACCAGTTTGAAAACCTCTGGAATATAATCAAGAGGAAGATGGATGATCACAAGCCATCAAACCAAACTGAACTGCTTGAATGTTTGCTGCAGAAGTGGCATATTCAAAAAAAGTTATTCAAAAGCACCATGTAAGACTGGTGGAGGAGAACATGCCTAGATGCATGAAAACTGTTATTTAAAACTAGAATTATTCCACCAAATATTGATTTCTGAATTCTTAAAACTTTAACTATGAACTTGTTTTCTTTGCATTGTTTGAGTTCTAAAAGTTCTGCATCTTTTTTCATTTTCTGCAAATAAATGCTGTAAATGACAATATTCTTATTTGGAATTTGAGAGAAATGTTGTCAGTAGTTTATAGAATAAAACAACAATAATCATTTTACTCAAACATAAACCTATAAATAGCAAAATCAGAGAAACTGATTCACAAACTGAAGTGATCTCTTGATTTTTTTTCCAGAACTGTATGAGAAACTATGTTTATAATTTAAAAATGCACAAATTAGGCTAACATAATAAGTTGGCATAAGTTCTGCATTAGTTCTGTTTGTAAAACATTTTTAAAAAGTATTTGTGTTAAGAATTGATTTAAAACATGGTAATGGTATTGTATTATCTTTATCTATAAATCAAACTTTAATTATGAATGAATTATAAATTCTGGGTGGATTTTTTCAAATTCGAAATTCAAGTAGAATGTGTTATTTAGATATGTGTGATCACCACAAGGCTTAATGTTTATGAAGTTTGTTCTTTCCTGTTCTGTTATTAGTATGAATAACCGTTACACAAAACACTACTATGTGTATTAATTTAAAAGTTCTTATTAAACAGTGTAAATATGATATATTATATGACCTGAATATTCTTGTCCCTTTCAGCAGTTTAAGAGGGGCGTTCAGCATCAGTGCACACGGGTTGTGTAATGTAATGTTTGGATGATACTGAAACAGAATCAGCTCTGTGTGGCCATTAATTCCACTCCTCTTAGCCCTGACCTTGAGTGGATTATTCTTTGGCATGGGGCATAAAACCCCTGATGCTGACCATTATTCACAGATCCCCGCCGTCCACCCAGGGGGCTTATTACATTTAAACTGATCAGTGCAATTTGAATGGCTTCAGGAAGGCAGCGGGGGGGATATAAGTCACACTGTAAACCGGACGTGGCATAGGAATGAGCCTTAGCTTAGATCTTATTAATGTAATGAACGCTCTATATAGCCTTTTTCTCTTAAAGAGGTGGCAGTTATGCAGCGGTGTTGCCTTTGTCCCGTGTCTCTCACCTGCTGTCAGGGTCTCTTTGAGTTTCCGTGCGTCCGTGTGTCTATATGTGCACATGTGCATGCATGGCTCACTGGCATTCTGCACATTTATTGAAATATAGCAATAAATTGACATTACATTTGAGATTACGTTTTATTTCAGTTGCAGGCACAAAATGGGTTGTGTGAAAGAGTTGACTGAAAAAGCACATTAAGAATAAGAAAGAAAAAAAATTCTGTTTTTTTTTAATGCCTGTGGCAAATTATATTATGTATTTCCTCCCTTCAGTGTATTTTAGTTATTTTTCCATTCCTTTTTTTTTTGGTTTGTGTGTGTGTGTAAATATACTGCATTTCTCTCCCTCTGTTAATGGGTTTAATGTGTGAATGAGTGTGTGTGTAAATGTGTGTGTCTCTAAACATACAGTATTTCTCTATTATAATAAATACAGAGTATGAATATAAATATATAAATACAGCTATACTCTTAACCCCTGCCTCCATGCCTCCTCCAGGTCACTTGGGGAGACGGGCAGTGGAGAGAAGCTGGAGCTGAAGATGACTAACATCAGCGCTGATGTTCTGGACATGCTTTTGGAGTTCGTCTACACCGGCTCACTGGTCATCGACTCGGTCAACGCTAAGACTCTGCTGGAGGCTGCCAACAAGTTCCAGTTCAACACCTTCTGCAAAGTCTGCGTGTCTTTCTTAGGTAGGAACACTCAACTAGGGGTCCACAGTTTTCTGGGGGGTGGGCAACATGGCTAAACAATGTATAGATTTTTGAGAATTCTACTTTTTATTTGATTGGAAATCATTAAAACATGACGAATTTGAACAAATTATGCCTATATATATTATATATAGTAGCTTTTTTAACAGCAGACGTTGCCACAAAGCACCAACTGTGACTCAAAAAGGGAACCAATTATCTTTAAATCTATACTTATTTTAGTTTTTTTACACACAGTTTTTCTCTCTAATTGTCCTGAGACTATTAACCCACCCACTCTCTAGGAATCCCAGGATCTAGGAATATTTCCTTTTCAAGTCAATTCAAATTTTTAGTAGTACAGCATTTTAATGCATAAGATTTTAAATATTACAAAAAAAAAGAATAGGAGACACTATATGTACAATACAACAAGGACACAGACATAGACATACTTTAGACAAAAGACAATAGTGCAATAGTGATGAGAGGGATTAAAGAGGGAATGAAAGTACAAGTATAAACAGAACAAGACAAGCACATACCTTCTCCTATACATGTAAAAATAAAAAAATAAAATTAAACTGCCGCCAGTGCAGCGTCACTATGCATCTAATGTGCCCAGAGGAAAGTACAGGAGTATATTGTTGCTGTCCAATGAAAAACAAGTATCTCCAAAACAGCAACTTTTTTAGAGGAGAGAAAAAAACCTTTTAAACTTTCAATGGAAGGATCAATGTAAAAGCGTTCATTTTATTTAATTAATTTTAGGTCATTTTAAAGTGTTTTTATTGGTCCGTTCATCAAGAAATGTTGGCACAGTGTAAGAGGGACAGTTTGTCTGTTCAAATTATGTAGTAAACCAAAAATCGACAAAATAGATATACTTGTTTTTCATTGGACAGCGACAATATGTCCTTTTTTTTAAGAGTACTCGTGGAAGACACATAATAGAGCCTAGATCAAGCCTGTGAATGTTCTCTCCCATAAACCTTCATTATGAGCCTGAGGCCTGATTCAAACTGAAAAAGGAGTTTAGTAAGTAGAGTGATAAAACTGACCTTTTAACTACAATTCTGAGTTGTAGGTGTCTGTACTTTATCCTTTCTGCCCTGAAACTTTCCATTGTCTTGCCTGGCGGCCATCTCTATGCCCCAGCATAGTTAGAAAAAAATTGTTCATGGTGATTATAGCATTCTAACTTTTTTGTACAATCACAATGTGATTTATTACTTTGCAACACTGCCTGGCCAAAAAAAGTCTCCACCTGGATTTAACTAAGCAAATGATGTGGGGTTGATCAAGATCTGCATTTGGTCAGGTTTAGGTTCAGCAACAGTATGTGCTGAAAGAATGAGGTCAGCTGACTCCCTGAATATACTGAATATAGACCAGGTTATTCCATCAATGGATTTTTTCTTCCCTGATGACACGGGCATATTCCAAGATCACAATGTCAATGTCAGGATTCATGGAGCTGGAATTGTGAAAGAGTGATTCAGGGAGCATGAGATCATCATTTTCACACATGGATTGTTCACCACAGAGTCCAGATCTTAACCTCATTGAGAATCTTTGGGATGTGCAGGAGAAGACTTTGAGCAGTGGTCAGACTCTACAATCATCATTGCTGCGGCAAAATATTGGTGAAAAAAAGGATATTTTATTTATTTTTTTTGCCAGGCACTATACATTATGATTATCACTCCATTATCACTCCATGCATTAAAACATAGGCTTACATCCCAGAACATTTTCTTGAGCCCAATCCAACAGGGCCTGAGGAAAGTGGTGGGAAATCTCAGGCTTGAGCAGGCAATCTAAACTGTAACTCATTCTTATGCATCCCTGTGTATATCGGACTCCAAAACTTGATACAACTTATAAACTTTCCTCCTCTATTCCGAGCAGCTGTTGTTTGATTTGTAAAAAGGTCAGAGAACAATTGCATTGAAATGTCAAACGTAGTGTCACAGGCTGCGATATGATCCGCCTCTGTTTAAGTAGATCGATACAGGCTGAGGCCTTGCCGGAGGTGACTGACCGGCTGACTGGGCTGAGTTCCGCTCTCCGTTCTCCTGCGGAGGAGAGAAACCGCAGCCCTGGAAGGTGTGAGACGCCCGAACGCGGCGGATAATTCAGCGACAAGGTTGAGTTGACTTCTCCAAAAGTCAAAGCTGTAAAGTTTATGCTGGCTTTGACATTTGTCTTGGGAATATGGACAAAGCGAAGGCAAATCTTTGGTTCGAAAGGTCAGCTGAGCCCAGCAGAAACAGACACAGTGAGAGAACACCAGCATCTCATATTGATTTGTTTGTTTTCTTCATTTTCTAGTCTGAAAATGTGTTCTGGCCACATGCAGAGACGGCGGGAGAAGCGTCTGGAGGCCCAAATCAAATGAGAGCAAATCCAGTGCGTGATAGGGAGAAGTTAGAAGTTGCCAGTGGCCATGACATTTCGTTAAAGCTAAGAAATGATATCATGTCAGCTCTGATCTACATAGAAACATTTGGTCTAGAGAGAAAACCCAGTGTGTTAAAAAAAAAAAAAAAAAAAAAAAAATGTAAGGAAAATGTACTTTATTAAAAAAAGCAATCTGCGCCCTGTCAAAATTCTGCTTCTCATGGTCAGCTTCAGATGAGTCGGCAGAAAGTTGCTTGTTGTGTTGATAGACACCATGCAGCGAAACAAGATGTAAAAGATTGTAAATGCTGAACAGATGCAGCGTTGCAGCTCTGGTGCTGGTGAGAACACAGGTTTGTATATGTGTGTATGTGTTTATGTGTTCTCGCACGTGTTCCTGTGTGTGTATACTGTATTTGTGTGTGTTCGCCTCATGCCAGCACTGGGCGTGTCTCTTACTTTGAGGTTGTCTGCAGCATGCCATTTATTGCCGCTGGCAGAAAAGTCCTGAAAAAAAAAAAATCCTCTTTTGCTTTTGTGTGAGGAGAAGGCGTCTGACCTGGTTTATGGGAGATGGCACGCTACAGCCTTGCCTGCCTCCTTCCAGACATAATAAAAATACATCTGTACTGGCCAGATGCTTGCTAAGCAAGAATTATGTTAAAAAATATATGAGTTTTGTTTTTATTCAGGTTTAAATCTGAGGCATATTGAGCATTAATCTGTCTGTGTGACTTAATTTCATGCGGTGCACAAAATATAACCTTTTATTTATTTAATTTTCATTCAGAAGTCATTATGTACAAGCTCTTCATTTCACCAGATGGTTTTCTGAGGAGGTCAAACCCGTAGGACAATTAGCAATTAGTGGGAAAGAACTGAATCAGTAATGAATATGCAACCGTTTATAGACCACTAAAACTGTCATATCAAATAAAGAGCATTTAAAGTTTTTGTCTTTGAGAGTGAGGAGAAATCCAAGCTTTATTTTACTTTAAAAACTGGAAAAAATGCAGATATATTCCTATCTATCCTCCATGCACTCTAAAACTGATTACTAGAACTAGTTCCTACTAACTAAACTGGTGTTCTCAGTACAGTCGATTGACCACCCCAGAATCCAGACCTCAGCATCTTTGAATGTGTTTTGTAAGAAACACTAAAAACGGTAACATCTAATGTTATAGTTAACTATTAAAGCTAATTAACTATTATTTGTCTATTAAATGTATTGTATATGGTACGTGCATCTTTTTTGTTGGTACTGAAAAATGAATGATGCTTAGTGAGAATTACATAAAAGGAAAATGTCTTTATAGTTGACTATCTTACTATAACAGATTGTATACAATTACTATGTGAACCCATACTTAAATTCTCCACTCTTATAACCACAAAATGTACACTTTATTTACATTCATAAAGGCATCTGGGTAAGATGGCGGCGCGTTAACACGCAGCGGCCGCTCCGGGTCCGTTAAATGGTGCTTTTGTGTTACTATTTGTTGTTTTTTCCGTTTATTTCCTGCAAATATGTGCATCGGAACACCCGTGCACATGTTCTACCACCGCCAGACCCTGCTACAGTGGAGAAACCAGCCAGAAAACACGCTACCGGACGAGGTTCTGCAGACGCTACTTGAGCTTAGCCTGCTAAGAGACCCAGGCCGCCAGCCCGCGGTGTTTCCTGACGCCGGAGCCCAGCGGAAGTGCCATCGCAAGCGGTGCGAGCGGAAGCGCGGAAAGAGAGCCGGGATCCGCGCGAGGCTAAAGGCTAGTCCTAGCCGGCCGGCTATACCATCGCTCTTTCTGGCAAACGTCTGTTCCCTTGACAATAAACTGGACTACATCCGACTCCAGCGAACAACCCAGAGTGAGTTCAGAGACTGCTGTGTTTTGGTTTTTGTGGAATCGTGGCTGAACGACAACATTCCGGACAGCGCCATTCAGCTAGCCGGGCTAACCGCGTTCAGAGCGGATAGGAGCGCGGCTCTATCTGGGAAGACCCGCGGTGGAGGCGTGTGTGTTTACATCAACACGGAATGGTGTAACAACGCTGTGACTGTCGCCAAACACTGCTCTCCGCTGGTGGAGTTCCTGATAGTCAAGTGCAGACCTTTTTATTTAGTACGGGAGTTCTCCGCCGTGCTAATAGCTGCTGTCTACATCCCACCCAGTGCTAGCATTGGTGCTAATGCTAAAGAGGCTCTGTGTGAACTCTATCGGACTATCAGCGATCTGCAGAACAAACACCCAGATGGACTGTTTATTATCGCCGGAGATTTCAACCACGCAAATCTCAAGTCAGTGCTCCCTAAATTCCATCAACATGTGGACTTTGCAACGAGAGGAGCGAGCGCGCTGGATCTTGTTTACACAAACATCCCCAGCGCGTACCGGGCGGAGCCCCGCCCCCACCTCGCTTTCTCGGACCACATGTGTGTTTGGCTGACTCCAACATACACACCACTCATCAGACGCTCCAGACCAGTTCAGAAGCAGGTGAAAACCTGGCCGGCAGGCTCCATCTCTGCCCTTCAGGACTGTTTTGAGTGCACTGCATGGGACATGTTTAGGGAGGCTGCTACTGAAGGCGATTCTGTTGATTTGGAGGAGTATGCAGCATCAGTCAATGGCTACATCAGCAAGTGGATTGATGATGTCACTGTCTCCAAGACCATCACTACACGCCCAAACCAGAAGCCTTGGATGACTGCTGAGGTCCGTGCGCTGCTGAGGACCCGCGACTCCGCCTTCAGAGTGGGTGACAAGGTGGCCCTGAGGAAAGCGAGAGCCGACCTGTCAAGAGCCATCAGAGAGGCAAAGCGCGCACACGCCCAGAGAATCCACAGCCACTTCAAGGACACGGGTGACGCGCGGCGCATGTGGCAGGGCATCCAGGCAATCACCAACTACAGGACAATGCCACCGTCCTGTGAACGTGATGCCTCCCTCCCTGATGCCCTGAACAACTTTTATGCATGGTTTGAGGCACAAAACAACACGATGGCGAGAAAGACCATGCCCAAGCCGGACGAGCAGGTGTTGTGCCTGACTGCAGTGGATGTGAGGAACACTCTGCGCAGAGTCAACCCACGAAAAGCTGCAGGACCAGACAACATCCCCAGCAGAGTGCTCAGGGAGTGCGCAGACCAGCTGACAGATATTCTCACGGACATCTTCAACATCTCCCTGTGCAGCGCCACTGTCCCAACGTGCCTCAAGTCCACCACCATCGTTCCCATGTCGAAGAAGTCCTGCCTCAATGACTACCGTCCCGTTGCACTTACACCCATCATCATGAAGTGCTTCGAGAGGCTAGTCATGAGGAACATCAAGACACAACTGCCCTCTTCACTGGACCCCCTGCAGTTTGCGTATCGTCCCAATCGCTCCACGGACGATGCCATCACCACCACCCTTCATCTCTCCCTCACCCACCTGGAGAAGAAGGACACTTACGTCAGAATGCTGTTTATAGACTTCAGTTCAGCATTCAACACCATCATCCCACAGAACCTCATCAGAAAGCTAAGCTCGCTCGGCCTCAACACCCCCCTCTGCAACTGGATCCTGGACTTTCTGACGGGGAGACCCCAGTCAGTCCGGTTCGGGGGCAGCACCTCCAGCACCATCACACTGAACACTGGGGCCCCCCAGGGCAGTGTCCTGAGTCCTCTGCTGTTCACCCTGCTGACTCATGACTGTGCTGCAAAACACAGTTCTAACAGCTTTATCAAGTTCGCCGATGATACAACCGTGCTGGGTCTCATCACCAAAGGCGACGAGTCAGCATACAGAGAGGAGGTGCAGCAGCTGACAGACTGGTGTACAGTCAACAACCTTCACCTGAATGTGGACAAGACAAAGGAAATGGTTGTTGACTTCAGGAGAGCACAACACACCCACTCTCCACTCAACATCGACGGGTCCTCTGTGGAGATTGTTAAGAGCACCAAGTTCCTTGGTGTCCACTTAGCAGATAACCTCACCTGGACCCTGAACACCAGCGTATTGTGAGGACAGCTGAGAGGATCATCAGCGTCTCTCTCCCCTCCATCACGGACATTTACACCACCCGCAGCATCCGCAAAACAACCAGCATTGTGAATGACCCCACCCATCCCTCACATGAACTGTTCTCCCTCCTGCCTTCGGGAAGAAGGTACCGCAGCATCCGGTCCAGCACGACCAGATTCTGCAACAGCTTCTACCCCCAAGCCATCAGACTCCTCAACTGCAGAGACTGAACTGATGGTTTTTCTGTACATGCACACACACTCTTACCCCACTTACCCCAGAAAATGGAAAGCACTAAAAACCCTGGACTCTACCACTGGACTCTATTGCACACTGTGTTATAGAGTAATTACTACCTCACTGGTCTTTTCTGCACACTGCATAATTTGCACACTGTCTTGTTATTTATTATTCTTTGTCTGTATTGTGTTGTATTGTCTGTCTGCACTTTTGTACTGTTGCACTATTGTTCTGTCTACACTGTGTTTATGTGCACCATGGTCCCTGGAGGAACGTTGTTTCGTTTCACTGTGTACTCTGTATATAGCTGGAATGACAATAAAGACCACTTTGACTTTGACTTTGACTTAATTTGTAATAATAAACAAAATTAGTTATTAAGATAACCACTCCAGCAATTTTTATTTGATTGCTCCTCAAATCTTGTTGTGGCACTCCTCGTATACAGGGTGGTCAGTGTAACCCGGTTGGCCCCTCATGCATCCCTGTGTGGGCTTAAGGCACCAATAAGAGCTTTACCTGCCGGTGTTAATCCCCAGGATGCCCTGCCCTGTGCTCGATCGATTGGCCCTGATGTTTGTCCCTGGTGTGCTTTGAGCCATAATGCTTTTCTAAGCTTCACAGATACACAGCCCAGATAGCTTTCACTGCCTTTCTCCTCTCAGCCTTGTGATCTTTTATGGATGTGAGCATCGGATGTGCTCTCTCTTCTTTGTGCTCTTCAGAGAAGCAGCTGACGGCGGGCAACTGCCTGGGGGTGCTGGCCATGGCCGAGGCAATGTGCTGCACGGAGCTCCACAACATGGCCAAAGCCTTCGCCCTGCAGAATTTCCCAGAAGTGGCCGGCCAGGACGAGATCCTCAGCATCTCCAAAGCGGACCTGGTCAGCTACCTGTCCAACGACAGCCTCAACACCAAGGCAGAGGAGCTGGTCTATGAGACGGTCATCAAATGGATCAAAAGGGATCCAGTCAACAGAGTGCAGGTGGGTGTGACTTTGATTCATTTCGCAAATTCATTTCGTTTAACATTAATGCATTCAGCTACATAAAGTTGCACCATTTTCTGACTTACTGTAGATTCCATTACATTCATCAGGGGTACAAATTCCCCCAGCATTGAGCTATGGAGCAGTGGAAGTGTGGTTTAATTGAAATGATGGTGCTCCATCCAGTACTTGTGGGAAGAGTTGAGGAGCTTGGATGAGTTGAGGTTGGATACTGATAATCTGACATCCTGACCCCGCTAATGATCTTATCGCTGATTGCAATTAAAACCTCACAGCAATGCTCCAAAAAGAAGGTAAAAAAGCCTTTTCTGGACAGGTTCTGTTTTTTAAATTTTATAGATACAGGTTTGGCTTAGGTCAGTTTAAAATCTTTTTTGATGCTCTCGGTTGTGAAAGAAATGTTGAATGAGCACCAATAGCACCAAGTCACAATACTCTTCCCAATACTAGTCTATATAGTATATTTTTAGCAAACATGTTTGTCATGGATTATTTGATATTTGATATTTATATTGTAGCTTTCTAAAACCCTTTACTTGCTTTATATCAGTCTCTGTTTTCAATAAGCTACTTTTTTTATATATAATTTTATTTCAAATTATTCCCATTTTCTTCCCAATTTACACATCAGCTCACAGACACCCTGTGCTGCAGACATCACCGTAGGAGTGGACCACTCTGCACCCCTTCAATAGGCTACTTAATGGTAGAAATGGATGTAATCATGCAGAAGAACAAAAATCGTCACTTATAATTTAGTCAATGGTCCATAATGGTCAATAATTCGATTACAGAGTACATTGGAATGATATTTCTTTGCGTAACATGTAAGCTTGGAAGAAGACCCAAAATAAAGAGTCTCATACCAAAACCAGAGTCTAATTAACAACCTGTCAGATACAGTACATGGTTGTTAAGACAGTAATGAGAGTGCATTTCAAGTATTACATTTTTTAAACACCTACCAGACATAACATTTATTTTTGTGATTTTGTCTTTGTCCCCTATATCTCACTGAACTCTGACTCAGTCTAGTTATGCATGCTCACAGTGACTACAGTGCAATGGATCAGACAGTAAAAATGCAGCTTTCTCTCTGTCTTTTTCTCTGTCTGTGTTTTCTTTTACGTTATAAATAAACAACAGACTTCCTTTATTGTTGGATGCACTGCAAAAGCAAATTCAGAATTTAATATGTGAACTGCTAAGCGCATCTCTAATTGGTTATGACTGAACTGCATTGCAACATTGCATAATGGCAACAATGAAGACAAGTACATTCACCATACCTGAGTTGGAGATATGTGCAGTGTACACACACAAACACACATTGTGAGCACATGTGCTTGGAGTGGTGGTAACCATCACTCTGCAGGTCCCAGGGAGCGGTAATGGTTAAGGGCGCAGCAGTGATAGTTTAGCGAGCATGGGTATTGTTACAGCCCATCTAGGGGGTAGGCTGCAACATAAAAAGTGCCTCCCCCTCCCCAACCTTACCAAACCTTCAACCCACCAGACCAAGCACAGACCCAAAAGATACTCGCCTCAGATCTTTTATTTTGACATTATGGAGGCACAAGACTTCAGGGATGATCTCGGCCCAAAATAATACAAAAAAAAAACATCCCTCCTCAAACTAACATGCTTAACCCTAGAAGACTAACGTTAAAATAAGTAAAACCATCAATAACGTTGGGTATACACTGTATGACGTTTTGGGACCCTTCTTTAATTTTACAACATACAACATCACATAAAATAAAAAGCTACAATGGACGACTCTATAAAAAAAGCAGAAAAAATGATTGGAAAATCAGGTAATGAGGAATAATGCTGCTGGGAACTTGGTCTTTGGTCCACCCATTCCTGGGACTTGTGAGCGCCTGATTTAAACACACAAACACTAAAATCAGGTAAATTACACCCATAAAATATCTTACTCTCTATCACTAACATCAAAGGACAATCACCTAAACGCATGCCTCTTGAAAAAACTCAACCATAACATTAATGACATCAGTGAGCGCCCTGAAGCTCCCCAAAGTCCCATACAACTCGGACAGCAGCAACACAATGAAAATCACATGAAAAAACTGTGTGTGAAGATCACAAAATCACCTGCTGTTAATGTTCTAGGGTTAAGAAAACTCTAAGAAAAGATAATACAAAAACAGAACCTAACTCTCTAACAAAAAACATAGACAAAACCCCAAAAGAATTAGTCCAGACGTTGCCAGTGATCTTGATTTTAACCCGTCCTCCAACTCCAATCCAACCAATCAGAACACAGTTCAGTTCAGCTCAGCCAGGCACCCCTGTAGACTGTTAAATAGTCAGAAACGAGGGAGCTCAGAAGGTGAGAGTAAACAAGAAAGAGAGAGAGAGAGAGAGAGAAAGAGAGAGAAAGAGCACAGATAAGTAAACAAACAGACTCTGCACGTTACAGGTATTGAACTCACAACCCTGTCATCGATAACCCACCAGTCTAACCTGGGAGAAGCCCCTGATTCATTCATGAAGAAGAAGAAGAGTAGAATAAAATTTCATTACATTGTTTTACATTGACTTTCAAGAGTTAAATGAATGTAACTTTAATGTATTTATCAATTGTGTTGGTACGGCATCAGCAGTGACTTGCAAAAACAGAAGCTTGTTACTTGAACATGTTACGCAAAGAAACATTATGCCCATGTAATTTGTAATCAAATTATAAGTGCCATTTTTTGTTCCTCTGCACAGTTATATCCATTTTCTCCATTAAGTAGTCTATTGAGAACAGAATAATATGAAGCAGGGAAAGCTGGGAATATACTCACTTTGTATTACAAATAGCCAAATTTTGCGTTGCTTAGATGCTATTATTGCATTTTTAGCTTTTTTATCTTTATAGTACATATTTATTCTCATATATCTATATCTCCTATGTTATTGCTGCTCTGTGTCCCTTCAATTTGCTCCCCGGGGATGAATAAAGTTTTCTGAATGTAAATCTGAATCTGAAAGTGTTTTAGAAAGATAACATATAAATGTCAAGTATCAATTAATTCATGACTTACTTAATCAATTTGTAAAAAATTGTTCGCTGAAAATATACTATATGATCTAGAATTGAGACAATGTTACCCTAAGGAGAAGGGAGGCTGGATGCAAATGCAGACAGTTTATTACCTCCAAAATCAGGCAGAGGTCGAAGTACCGGTAAACAGGAATATCAGAGGAAATCAGAATCGGGGTCGAGGAACAGGCAGAGGTCAGTAACAATTAAACATATATGCTGAAACGCTCAGAACTTAGAAACACAGATATGGCAACTAAGACTTCACACTGGGTTTAAAGTTTGAGTCACTTAAATACCCCAGCTGATAATGATCAGCTGGAAGGGTGGGCCGGTGATCAGAACTCCGGCGACGTCGAGCGCTGCTGAGAGGGCATGGGTGGAGCCTCAGGGCTGACAGACAAGTATTGGGTCACGTGCTCATTCAATAGTGGTGCAAGTGCGAGTTTGCACAAATGACAGATACGGGTCACTTGCGAACAGGTGAGATCAGATCTGAGCATAAAATATGAAATGAGAGTATGAGGAATATGATTTGTATTGTGAACATAACATTATTAGTCACTGTCACTGCTGAGGCTGCCTGAGCGTTTAGTTTGTGTGGAGTGTAGTGTATGTAGTGGAGGTGATATGAAGACCGGCACACCCCTGGAGAGGAGGTTTGAGGCTTTTTACAAACCAGAACTTTCAGCGTGTGAACATCCTCAGTGGGGATGCCCAACTGCCAAAAAAAAAAGAAAGCCCAGAGCAGATGTAAGAAGTGCATGAACATGAGAAGACTCTATAGGTGATTCATATTTAAAAACGGCAAAGCATAACACAGCACGGCCGACCACTGAGGCCTGGACGTGGAGCGCAGGTACAGGGTTGGAACGCTGGAGTGAAAGAATTGCCCTGTCTGAGTGAAAGCGTTAGGAGAAAGCGTTAGGAGAAGCCAAACCCCCTGAAGTGCCTCTGTTCCTTTAAGGATCAAAAAGATCTGTGTGCGAGCTCCAGACAGTTCTGTAGGGCCTCTTCAAAAATCTCTCTCTCTCTCTCTCTCTCTCTCCATATTAGAAAACTTTGGGTCTAGGAGAGGCCAGAAACTGGAGTGGTCAGCAACTTTTTTTATTTATTTATTTTTTTCAGGGCCTTGCCCTTTCTTTGTTCACTCTCCCCCCCCCCCCCCCAGAAGATTGGGGCTGCTTATAGCAGACATAAATAAGCGACGAGGCTCCACAGAGCTGCTGCTGCAGGAATCAGATATTCAGAGGCTGTGTGGCATGACATTAGGCTCTTTGGAGTCGTGATGGAGCGCGGTGGCTGTCTGAAATAGCTGAGGCGTGTGTGACAGAGCCGTCACATTCAGCTGCTGCTTAAGAAGCAGCTCACGCGCTTCCAGATTCAGACACACATTCGAGCGTTTCGCTATGAAATACTTCCTCCCCCTGGTCAGCGCTGGATGCTGAACGCAGCGGCAGGACATTGGGTCGTGAACACAATTTTGCCGTCTTTCTTTCTCCCACCCTCTCTTTCTAGCAGCTGGGCCAGACCAGACCGTGATGGAAGCGTTTTGATTGAAACTTGTGACATTTCCCAAGGATATATTGAGCCCAATTGTCACAGTCAGTGTACAGAAAAAAAAAAGAAGAAAAAAAAAAACATAAAGCCAAATGTGGAGTGTTGTGGCTCATAGCAAGCCTTTGTTGGTGTCAACGGTACAAATATGCAATTTTCGCTCTCTGTGAAACAGGGCCTAGGAGGACGTGTGAAGGAAAAGCGGCGCGTGAGAATGCAGGAGCGAGATACGGTTCCGATGAGAGAAGCGCCTGTGCCAGAGATGTGTGACAGAAACTGAGTTTAGTTTAAAAAAAAAAAAACGGAGCTTGTTTTTTTTGTCAGCATTATGAGTAAACAAGTCATTTTCTCGCTTCGAGCTAATTACCTCTGATTTAGCGCCCACTCCTTTGTGAGCAGCCTGACTACTTAGCTTAATTTCAGCCACCGTTCTGAAGCATTGCCGCCGTGTGAGATGATGTATGGATGCGCGTCGGGCCATTCTTCATCTCCTGTCTTAATTTGCATTAGTGTAACAAAATGAGTCAACACGCTTTTCCAGTAGTCACAACACTGCTCCCAAGTGACCTGCACGGAAGAGTAATGCAGCTGCGAATAGCTTATAGGGGTATATAAAGATTGTACACGCCATCAGAGTTATTGATCCTGCCCCAATGCCCCCCAATGAGCTCCTTCTTCTTCTTCTTCTTCTTCTTCTTCTTTTTCTGCCTCTCTTCTGCCTCACATCTAGAAGCTTTAGCTAATGAACGTTCACTCACGTGATAGTTTAGTTTTGCATTCCTCGTCCTGTGCAGTAATCATGACTGAAATAAACTGTGACGAATGTGAAAAAAAAGGAGCGAGGCGGCGGCCTGAGGCATCGCCCGTCAGTTACATTACATGTATACAGCAGCTGACCAATTAAATCTAAACCGTTCCAGTTCTAATAGGCACGTTCTATTTGCTGAGTCCAAACAGTAGATTAGCTGTCACTCAGAACTGGAGCTGCAGGCTGCTGGAGTAAACTCCCACTAGTGTAAACAGCGTGAAGCCAGGAGCGCCGAGCAGCAAGTTCACTCCCGCCGTGCTCTGGGAGCCTCAGTATCATCCATCTGCAGATCTGCAGAGAAGCAGCAGCAGCAGCAGCAGCAGCAGCAATACCAGACCTGCAGTTTCAGGGCATGCTGTTATTTTAGGCTTGCCCTCCCGTGGTGATTTGGGTTAAGGTTAGGGTTACATTGGCTACCTGTTTGTATTTATTAAGCTGCAAGCTAGCTGAATAATTGAAGTGTACTGAATGCACTCTTAAAATTGGGTTCTTTATGGAGTCCTTTTGTTTTGTTTATTGTTTTTTCCTTTTTTATTAGTGTTAATATACAGTTTCTTAGATTTTACCAAATTGAAAACCTCTGGAATATAATCAAGATGAAGATGGATGATCACAAGCCATCAAACCAAGCTGAACTGCTTGAATTTTTGCACCAGGAGTGGCGTAAAGTTATCCAAAAGCAGTCTGTAAGACTGGTGGAGGAGAACATGCCAAGCTGTAAATGCATTATTGCATGCATTAAAACTGTGATTAAAAACGGTTAAAAAAGGGTATTTCAAATATCAAATATTGATTTCTGAACTCTTTAAACTTTATAAATAGGAACTTTTTTGCATTATTTGCGGTCTGAAAGCTCTGCATCTTTTTTGTATAGCATTGTGAGAGCTGATGGGCTCACTGATGTAAAATGTTGTTTGGGTTGCTGACCATGTTTTCATGTGTTCTATGAGTTAGTTTTCCCATTGATTAATAGTGATTTTTTTTCTTTGATGGAGTCTTTTTTTAATAAGTTCAACAGTTACAGAATGATACAAACACACAGATCCATTTGATTGGTTAAATAAATAAATGACTTTTCCTGAAAGAGAAATGTACAGTATTTTATTATTATTTATTGTATTATGGAGAAACATTTGTGTATGATTCTTTGAAGAGCATTTTTGTAAGAACATGTTTTGTAAAATCCTTCCTAAATCTAGTAAATAATATTGCTCTAGACATTGCTCTTAAACCAGGCAGGATTGTTGAGTACTAGTCCTGAAGGATTTGTTAATCCTGTGTACAGAATGGTTTGATAATTGTCCTGTTTTACACACACAGTAATTCTGGTAGTAGTAATTCAGTTAAGTGTATTTGTACAAGAAAATGACTTCTAATGACTTAATGATTTCTCTATGTATAAAACCATGTAGAACTGTTTTATATTTTAAACGGTTTAAAAGCTTAAAGTGTTCTTTGCTCAGTAAACTGTCTTTTCTCTACGGGGCATTTTTTTTTATTATTTCAGTTTGGGCCAGAACATCAGTAGGTCTGATTCTGAAGCCTCTTCTAGAAGCTGAAAGTATGTGTTTGAAACTGCTGGTTCTCTCTTTAGCTATGCAGAAGGCTGTGTTTTCAGCAGCTGTGGGGAAAGTAAGAGTGAAGTGCTGACACACAGGCCTTCCCCCCGCTCCCCTGCTCCGTGCCCACAACCAAGGCCACATGCTTTCAATTAAGGCAGACCCCTCTCACTGCCAGCAGGCCCATTAACAACATGCCCCGGCCAATTCCAGCCTCTACTTTATCTTTACCTGCTGAGGCTGCGCGACAAAGGGCTTTGATTAATAGTGTCTCTGTTGAAGGAAGAGCTAATATGCGGTTGAAAAGAGCGCTTAATGATGCTTCTTACAGGACAGGGCGAATCAGTATTCACCCGATAAAGGTCCATCTAATCCAGTGGTCAGAGAATAACAATAGATGCGGCGCGATTGATGTTCTGTCCGTGTTCCCGCCAGATAGGACTTATTAGCCACGAGAGACGGGTCTGACATCTGAACATGAGGAAGAGACATTTTTCAATTTGCCGACCTGACACTGGATTTTACTCTCAAAAATGCATGTGCAGAAAGGGATTCTCAGGGTGTCTGAGGTTTATATTGATGGAGGGATTTTTGGAAATGTCTGTACAGTCTGTATTTATGTTAATCAATATTACCATACAAAAAAAAAAACATTTTTTTTTCCAGATGTGCCCTAGTTTGTAGAGATTGTAGAGTGTTGAAGAGCTTAAAGAGCTTGATATAAAGTTTCTTTACCCATTTAACGGTTCTTCGCACAATTTTTTTTACAAAAATAGTTCTTCAGGAAACAAAAAAACAATGGTTATTCTATGGCATTGCTTTAAGTACTCAAATATGTACTCATTATTCCCAACTAACAAATACAGATTCAAATAGGATCACTGTTCATTATTTTTTTTTAATCATTTGAAACATCTCAAAGCTTACATGTGTTCAAAATGGTTCAATTTAAGCAAAACTCATGTTTATGTGCTTTTATATTTCCAATTTGATCTTGACTGCCGCTATAAACACTTCAGTTGCAAAAAAAAATCCACCAGTTTTCGGTGATTCTTTTAAAAGATGTCAGGTATCAGGTATCATATGCGTCTAGAAGCCGTTTGGATGCCTCCTTTATTGTGATGTCACAATAAGGAAACCTGCATAGAACCACTCTGGATCCACCTGAGCCCCACCCACTAGTTCAGTTAAAGATCCGTAATTGTGGTCATTTTGATAGCCAGCAGACTTCGTCTGATGGTGGGATCTGTAGCAAGTCAGGGTAGGTCTGGGGCAAGTCAGCAGATGAGGGAGATGTACTTTCAAATAATGAGCTTTTTTTTTTTTTTTTTTTTTGCTTCTGTCGCAGTTGTCGACATATATGACAGCCCAATAAGGTTCCAGAAGGTTGTGTCCAGCAGGTTGTGTCCATGGTGGCCCTACATATGGTTGTCAGTGATGGGCCTTGAATGAGTTAAACCTGCGCTGTATTTAGGTTATACACTGCACACAGAGCATAGATGAGACCCGTGTGTAATTAAGGAAGGCCATTAACACACATATTAACACACTCTGAGCTCATGCCCACCTGGAACTCACCTAGCACAAGTTTCAACCATTTGAATCCAGCATAAGAATGTTAAATGGGAGGTAGTCATTATTAGAGATCACCTGTCATTGTTAGAAAGCACCTATCAAATACTGACGGATCAGTGATCAATACAAAACTTTACAAAGCTTTTGCTCAGTTGATTGACAGTAACTGACAGTAAATGACATACTGGTAAGTTGAGAAGTTGGGTGAGAAGTGAGGAAGTGTGAGTCATCCAGTCGAGCTCGTTTCATGGCGCTGAATATTTGAGTTAATTGAATTATATAAGTAAAGCCATGTACTAAGTGAGCCATCACTAAATTCCTGTGTAAGACTGCAGGGTTAGGGCAGCAGCTGCTGTATGGAGCAGGATCGGAGGCTGTAGACCATGGCTTCAGCGTTGTGTCTGTTTTGTGTTCATTATGGTTCAGAAGCAGAGTTCCAGGCGCCAGGCCAGCTGAAGCTCGCCGCCTCACTGCGCCCACTGCTTTCCTTCCCCCTCATACCTTTTATATTACTGTCTATCCTTCTCTCTGTTACTCTCTCTCTTTCTCTCTCATTCTCTCTGCCCAGAAGGGGAATACCCCCCGGATGAACTTTCCCTGTATGTGTGAGTGTGTGTGAGAGAGAGAGTGTGTGTATGTGTGTGTTAGTGTAAATGTGTGTGTGTGTGTGTGAGGGAATGTGTGGCCTGCTCATTCCTCTTTGCCTGGCTGAGGTTATATTTAAAAGGAGAATAAATAATGTCTCTCAGTGCAGGTATCATTTGTATAAAAACAACATGGGGCCATGTGATGACACTCATATATACACACACACACACTCACACACATACCCACACACACACACACATGCTGCGGTGCCCGCTGACAGCATGAAATGGAAAATTCTCAATGGGCATTTTTCATTTGTGTGAGGCCTCCCAGCATGCTCACACCTTGACTCTGTCATATCTGCCCAGCGTGCTGTCAGACTGATTATTCTCCACCTCAGCGTAAATACATCCTGCATGGCTCTCTCTCTGTGTGTGTGTGTGTGTGTGTGTGTGTGTGTTCAAGCATAGGTTAATATGGGTTTCAAATGAGGCATTTGAATCCCCCCATTTGTGTCATGTGTTTTGGGATGCGCTCATGTGTACAGCTTGTGAATAAGCGCTCGTGTGTGTAAGTAGCATACGTGTGCAGAATGCTCCCATTCTTATGTGTGTGTGTGTGTGTGTGTGTGTAAAAGTGTGGGTGTGTAAGAGTGTGTGTGTGGGTGTAAGAGACAGACAGAGAGATAGAGAGAGAGAGAGCTAGACAGACAGAGAAAGGCCGTGCTCCGTCTCTCTGGTAAGCCAATACGTCCTGCATTTTGGATGAGCTCAGTCTACGCACATACCTCCTTTGGGTGAATCCATCTTGTGTGTGTGTGTGTGTGTGTTAAAGTTTTTAATCTGGCCCTGTATTTACTCTGTCTGAGTCTGTTTTGCATGCGTCTTTGTTAAAACCTAAGAAAGGGGGATAAAATAGGAAGGCAAATCAGTACGAGTGTAAATATGCATTAATGCATTGTAATACATTGATCTGAAATGATGATTCAACAGCATTGAGTTTGAAATGCTAAAGGGGGATTAGAATACATTTTCATAATCTTCTATACATGAATAAAATGTGCTCTTTTTTGCCAAATGAAAATACTTAGATTATTTAAAGACATAAACACAACGAATGGTGTTTCAGTGTTGGCTCAGTGGTTAGAACACTGGGTTATTGATGACAGGGTTGTAAGTTTGATACCTGGGTTCGACAAGCCGCACATAACCCGATATTTTTCCACCACTCCTATATGTGTGTGTGTGTGTTTGTGTGTGTGTGTGCATCTCTAAAACAACATTGTAAAGTCTGGACTAAAAGTGGTATCATTTACACAAGTCCTCTCAATCGCAGGGAATAACAAAAGCAATTTGTATTTTTATATGAATTATTTGCACAGAGAGAAAAATCTCAAATCCCAATTTTCCATCTACCTCACATTTGTGCATGTGTGTAGCTGAAGAGGCACTGAATTAGATGGAAAAAGTAATTATGTGTAAAAGTTTGTTTTGTTACGAATCTGATGACGTCACCATCTTCAATTAGATAGTATATAGGAATCAAATGTGGACATAATTGCTTTTATAACTATTTCATTAATTGTTTGTTTTGGCAAAATGACAGGACAACTCTAAACAGTCATTTTTCATCCAGTACAGTTGTGTCTAATTCCACCCATTAGCCAGGACTGACTAACTCACCCCTAACTGCTAATGTTGCTAATTCTATCTGCTAGCATTAGCATCAGCAGGGCTTGAACTCGCAATTTCACAATCACAGAACAACATTTACGCCGATGTGCTTATCAGCAACCCTGATAAATGCTATATTTTAACATTAAATATGATTTTAATAAGACCATTTATCCAAAACAAACACAGCAGTCAAAATGAGCTTGCAGAAGTCCCTTTAGACCTTTAAGGGCGCTTTCACACCGGTTAAAATGGACTCTGGTTCATTTTTTTACCAGTTGTATGGTTTGATTGAGCAGGTGTGAAAACAGGAATCGTACTCTTTGACGATCTTGGGAGCGGTTCAGTTGTGATGAGTGTGGTCCGGTCTTGATCCGACCCAGCTATTAAATATATTGCTTTTATTTGAGCTAAACTACTGATAAGGTGCAGTTTAATCTAATATATGAGCCAGATAACACTAATTACTACAGCTATAAACAAACGCTGTCTCTGCTGCTCCATGCTGTTTACACACACAGTCTGTGCTGCTTTCATTGCTTGCAGCCGCACAACTTGTTTTAATACATGTACATCTGTGCTGCACGTCCTACTGAAAACACTGTGTTTGAAAGCACAGCGTGTCAGAGTTCTGTGTTAAAGCAGCTTCACACTGCACAGATATACGCCACAGACCAATCAGAGGACAGAATGTGGCCGTTTGGATTATTAGTGCATTTATTAGTAAATATTATGGGGCGTTTAGGTTAATGCCCGTGTGAAACCAAACCAAACAGAGGGAGAAATGCTCCAAGTAAATGAACTTATCAACTGATCTGGACCATAGAAACGTACTACAGGTGTGAAAAGGCCCTAGACTGAGCTGTGAAGCTATGAGGGCTGTTCAGAAACTTTATGATGCAGAACATAAATACATTTAAATATTGTAACAGATATGCAACAGAAATAACTGTCTCAAAATCTTACCAAAACGTTTCCAAACGGACTGTAATGAAGTTAAATTATTGTGAGGAACTGACAATGTTCTGCTGATCTTTTTTGATTGCTATGTCTGGTCTAAGTCTCGAGCATAAACACTCTGAATGCAGTTTCCATGTTCTCCAGACAGCCCCCCCCCCCCCCCCCAACTCCAGCCCACTTCCCCATCACAGTAATCAACACCTGCCAGCCACATTACAGAGCCAGAGTGAGAGCAGGTTCCTGAACGTCACCCAGCAGGTGCTAAAAGCATCCCCGGGCTGTGAGCCTCCAGGGCCATTAATGGCTGTGAGAGTGAGGCCGGCGCGGCTGTAGCCGGGGCCAACGCGAGGTGCTGGGATTAGCGCTTATTCACAGCTATGGAAGTGCTGTGCTGTTCTGAGCGAAGCCCATGAAGTGGAACAGCGGCGGAGCTGATTGAACAGCGGCTGACAGGGCCCTTTAACATTGATTGAATGTGTGCAGCAGATGTAATGTTGGTGTCAGGCTCATTGGCAAATTGAGCCTCGTGCATGGTGGGAATTCAAATACGGAAATTGGATACATGTAAACGAGTGGGCGTGAGCAAATGGGTGTCGAGAGGAAGAGAGTGTGTTTGTGTGTGTGTGTGTGTCAACTGGAAGTCAATAGGACAGAAACACAGGGTATATTGTAACTGTTTGAACTGAGGGAGCATGTTTAGACCCCAGTATCAGTTACTTATACTGTACCTGTGCACACACTCACAATCAATGACTATTGACTTAGATGCACATTTGACACACACCTCTCAACTGTGTTTAAAGCCCTTCTGTTTGCTTAACCTCTAAACATAGAGATTTATGACTCCTATTTAAAGCAGATGTCTGTAAGTTTTGGGGTTTAGAGCCCTCTCTGGTGAGAATGGGTAATTGCACCAAGCGTGTGGAAGAATCATTTTAAACTGGGGGGGTGTGATGCGGTCTCCTTTCAGAGCGTATAAATCCAATTCCAGGTCATGTTCATTCATAGAGAGAGAGAGAGAGAGAGAGAGAGAGCGCTCAGTCAGAAATTTCACTTCTTTTTTTTTGGTTTTACTATGGGTGAATAAGTTACTGAGCTCTGCGTTTCCCCTTCTGAAATCTTCATTGCTCCACCAGCAGCTCGCGTTGAGCCAGATCCTCTTTCAGAGGCTGTACGTGTGACATAAGTACATAAAGACGCGTGATGTGGTCAGAAAAACTTCCGCCAAAAGCAAACCAGACACCCCAGTTTTTAGAATGAATACAATGAATATATTAGGCTTAGCAGGGATGGTCAATTCAGCGCACTGGTACCATTGAACACAATATTTTGTCCCTTCTCCACCCAGAAATGCTTCTGCTTTCAGTTTATAAACAAAATGTTTAAACATGAACTATTCATATTTATTACATATTAATTGCATAATTAATTTCATAATTGTTTACAAAAAAAGTGTTTCAATTGCATTAGGTTTACAATTTTGTGTTGGTAAGTTGGTAAGGGTCTAAACCATATTTGTTTGTTTATTTGTTTTGTTTAGTATTGAAGCAAATTAATAAGCAAAACATTTTACACTTCTACACAACAAATGATTGCAAATTGTAGGGGTTTTAAATTTAAATTCTACAGTACTCCTTCTAGCCACTATTTTTGCTTTTTTTTTGTAAGGTATACAGTGGTATGAAAAATGTGTAAAAGTACCTTTACTTTGCTAAAATTCTACTTAAGTAAAAGTAAAGTTTTATTTATTTCTTTATATGTAAAAAAAAAAGTATAAATCATTAATTAAATAATTTGGACCTTTCAGGCAGTATTTGTTAAGACCACCCCATAAAACAGTTTCAAGAACAAGTGGCATACATTTCTATGATCTATTTTTTTCTTTACTGTTAAAAAGTTATGGTCATATAGGTGACTATAAAGCGTATTTTTATAGTTTTACAGTTCATAGTATTTTTTGACTTGCCATTGCTATGCTTTAACTGCTATTTACATGTTTTTTTTAACATTCTAGCAGATGTTCCTTATAAAACCTTTTTTTCATGAATTATGAATTATCGTGCATGTGCAGTGCTGTAAAGAAGCACATATTGATTGGTAGCATAACTCGCCTGCACAGCTTATTTACACAGCGTCTCTCCCTCTCTAATTTTTTTTTTTTTAATTCATGCAATTTGTTTTTTTCCCCAGCGTTTTATTTTTACTCAGTAACGGGGAGTTTTCCAATGTAGCAAAGTAAAGTACTTGTGTCAAAATGTATTTGGTTAAAAGTAAAATTACCTATTTTAAAAACTAATTAAAAAATTACAAATTACTCGTAAAATCTACTCAATTACTGTAATGTAAGTAAATGTAATTAGTTACTTTCCACTTCTGCCCTCTGATACCTTTCATGATTTTTCTTTATAAATCCTTGGTTGTTTGAATCAGCAATTTCAGGTAAATATATCATATAGCAGATGAACACAGTGATGTTTGAAAAGTGAAATTAAGTTTATAGGATTTACAGAAAGTGTGCAATAATTCTTTAAACAAAATTGGGGAGGTGCATATATTTGGGCACCCTTGCTGTTTATTGATTTAAATATGACTTAAATATCACTGTGTTGATCTGTTATATGATATATTTAACTGAAACTTATGATCTGAACAACCAATGATTTATAAAGGAAAATCATGAAAATGATCAGGGGTGCCGAAAGTTTTTCATACCACTGTACCTACATCACAATATACATCACAAATCCCTTGTGTTTCATCATTACTGCGACTGAAAAAATATAGTGCATCCAGCAAAAATACAAGCCTGAAACACATCCAATAAAAAAATAGCAAATATTGATAGTCATCAAATACTACTGAAACATATTACATTCACATCCTGTAATTCAGAATCTAGATGCTGGTTTATTCATTCTTTATTATTTTTGTTCAAAGATATTTCGAAACTTACCTTGTAAATTGTAAATGAAACCTTCTTTATTCATTTAAATGAACTTTTTAGACCAATTTTTAAAGTGAGCTTAACAGTTCCAGTAAACACAGTTAGAATCTGTACTAATGATTTTATGAGCCATGAGTAAAAGACAGATAATGTAAAACAAATATATAAGTCTATGATTTTATCAGTGATGCAACTTTAAAAAAAAGTTAAAGTTTAAAAAATGGAAGTAATATCATCAATTCTTCAGAAATGATCATTACTGTATTGCAAGCGAGGTTGTGGTTTAAGAAGTAAGGAAGAGCAGGCGATATGTGTGTGAAGAAGACAAATCCAAAAATTGTGTGTTCAGTGAACAGCAATGAAAACTTACTAGAAAGCAGCTCTTTTTTAGATGATCATTAACTAGAGACTCTAGTTATCATTAACTAGAGAAACAGTTTAAAGTAACAATCAATGGAATAAAAGGAGGAGTTAAAAGATACTAATAAACACTGATTTAGTTAGTGTATTGTTGTGTAGTGTTGTGTAGTGTTGTACAATTTAAGCTTGAGTTTCTCCAGTCCAGTGCTGTGTGCAATGAACAAGCTAAATTTGAGCATGTCAGCATGGTGAGGTTGGTCAGGGTGAACCAGTATTAATCCCTGACCAGAACATGCTGCCCTAAACACTGCTGAGTGCTCCACATGCCTGTAAAAGCTATTTCATCTGAAGCAGGTAGGTATGCTGAGGACTGCAGCACCTGGGTCTGTCTACCACACACTTTCAGATCGCTCTGGACTTTAATACCCCATCACAGGGCAGCTCAGTCCTCTCACTGTGTTGATTTTAGCAGTTGGACTGGTCACCACATGGGTCATAATTGCAGAGACAGTTCTGTATGAGGTCCAGCTGAACCCATCCATAATTCATCAGGTCCAGAATCCGCCTCCCTGTGGCATGTTTTTTCCTGTCCTTCAGGCTGAAACGTGTAACTTTTTTTTTTTTTTTCCTCTCGCTCCATCCGCACTCCCCTCCTAGAGGATTGCATATTTTAGTGCAATCATTTAATCGCCTGCTGCAGGACGGCGAGCTCGCGAGTATCAGCGTTTTTGTAGCGAGTCAGATTTACGAGCAGGAGCAGAAATCCCCCCGCTGCCTGTTAAAGCTCTCGCCCGGTCCCCGGCGGCGGCTCGGCCCGGGAGCTGATGATTATTTTCTCTAACCGCTCCAAAGCTGTTTGGCTGAGCTGCACCACTGGCAGGGGCTGTGGAGGAGGGGGGTAGTGGGAGGGAGAGGGGCAGGCAGGGCACTACACTACCTTTCAGAAGAGTCTGGAGTCACTGTTCACAAGTTTAGAATTAGTGTTTACAAGAATATTAAAATGTACCTAGAGTTTGTTCTCACACACCTTTAAAAAGTTTATTTTAAATCTTTTGTGATATCAAGATTGCAGTGTTGATTAACAGCATGTTTATTGTATGGCATTTTGCCTAATTTTACATGTGTTACAATAATACAGAATGTCTTTACCTGCACACAGTGGAAGGGCAGTAGCAATACATGACATATTTTAGACTGTTTATACATACACATACACTTATATGTACAAAAAGATAATTTTGTAATAAGTTTGTAAAGATGAAATCAGTCCTAAGCTGTTTTACATTTTTAACTCCTGTTTTCCAATCTGAGAGGTTACCATATAAATAACATGTTACCATGATCAGAATGCAAAATAATCAAAAATATACTGTAGATGCTTCTAAAATAGATTAGAGCTGCACAACAGTAGGACATATTATAACAACATTTAAACCTTATAAATAGCTTGTTGTTGGGTTTTAAATAATTTATTATCATTCACACAGTATTCAAACATTAAATAAAATAACCATACATTCTGTACAATGTACAAAGTTTATTAAGGAACATTTAGGGTGCTGATCTGAGGAACCTTCAATAACGCTTTTTAGAATAAAAACATTTCCTGAAGGTTTCATTAGGTGCCTTAAATTCTCTTAAGTAGGTTCCTTAAAGCACTTTAAAGGGGTTCCCACAGTTTAAAACTGAAGAAGTCTGAAGATACCTTAAATAATACAGTGTACTTGCTATTATAGTACACAATAAAAAAATGGCTTTTCTCTTTTACTAACATTTCTAAATGGTTTTGCATATATCACATACTGTATATTACATACTGTAAGCCAAAATAAGAAAAGCACATAGAAGGAGTGGGTATGTCTTATATCAGTACAATTTTATAGCAACTGATATTAAACAGAACAGCAGTAAGTAATCTGCACTTGCCAGTCAGATATGTGCTGTGAATAAGCTGTGAAATAACAATAATATCTACAATATGCATCCAACAATAAATATATAGATATATAGATATAAAGCTAACTATTTAGATAGATAAGAAAAGAAGAACCCAAGGAAAGCACAGAGTGTTCCAGGTCCACATGCTACAATACCGTCCAAGAGTTGGAACTCTTCTGGCTGCAGATTTTATAAGTTATAGAGTTATAGAGTATCTCTGAGGCAGGATTCTGGGTTCTATAGAGTTACTATGAGTTACTATGGTGAGTTATTCCGTTCTTAGGAATGGTAATGTATGCTGTGGCATTTTTTATTTTTTTTAAGATCAGTGCTTACTGTTCTCCAGTCATTAGGCAGCTCGACCGCCGTCTAATCCTCCATCCCTCAGTCAGGATGCAGCAGTGCCGCTGATGACCTGCTGGGGATGTATTCTGTGCTCTAAAGCCACCGGCCGTTTTACATTTCAAATTAACACCTTCACTCTGAAAGCCAGCACACGTGCACGGCCCGGCGTTTCAGCGTTTTGCTAGCGAAGCCGTATCGAGGCCAACTTGGCGTGAATTACAGCAGGAAGTTTAGTTACAGGCCACGTTTGGGAAGTGATTTAGCAGGAGTGAGTATATGTAGGACAAAGGATTGAAGTGCAGCCAAGACTTGGCAAACATGTCAAATAGCTCCGAGGCCATTCCTTGGACTTGGCCTCCAGCCCCGCATTGTTTGTGCAACAAAATTTTGGATAAACAGGTCATTTTAAGAGGGGGGGGGGCTGGAGAGGAATAGCTGGAAGGCGTCGGCGCATGGAGAGGCTGGTGAGGAAATGTCGAGTGCGGCTTGAACAAATCTCGGGTGAGTCTGAAGTGAGAGCGGCCGTTGTGCCAAGGTCCAAACAGGTGAAGCCTGGCGCTCTCCGACTCTTCCTGCAGCTCTGGCTCTGAAAGAGAACACGACCCAGGTGTCGGAACAGGCCACATGTGTGAACAGGCCTTACGCAAGAGGCGCTGCGCTGGCCTGGGGTCAGCCCAGCCTGCGTTCCTGTCTGCCCCTGTTTACAGCGGCCAACGGTAATACAAGCAAACACCCTGCAGAGCCCACAGACCCCCCCACTCTCCACAATCAAGCCCTCCGCCTGCAGAGCCCCTCACCATAGCAACTCCTGTCAGACCTGCTCGTCCCCAGAGACAGCCGGCGAACACACACACACATACGCACTCTCGTGGGAGTATCTGCCATCTCTGATGCCGCTGATATGACAAAAGGATTGATTGACAGACGATAGAGTGAAAGTGATCTGAAATAAAGAGGTGTTTGAAAGGCTAATCTCACTAGAACTTGACCCTCAAATGACTCTATTTAAAGGAAGACACTTCAGGGAACACTGCATTTTCCCTCTTTTTACTATTTTCTTCAGTTTAAAGTGAACATTGCTCAAAATGTTCCATTTACCAACCATTTACCTGTATGAATGAATGAATGAATACATTTATGTAATTATTTAAAAGTATAATATAATATCATTTAGGATAAAAAAAATATTAAAACACAGTAAAGCCCTAAAACTCTAAAACATATTTCTATTTTTTATTTCCACAATAAATAAAATCTATTTACACAATTCATTAATTCAGCCTATTTTCGATCAGTCATAGTTGTAAAGTCATTAAGTATAAACATCCATTTGTAACTGCAGAGCAGAAGATGGGGGATTATTAAAGCTCATCAATTTAAGCAAATATATCCTTGAAGATGCGCAAAACATGCAGAAGTACAAAAGTATGACAAATGATGGTCATATTTGTGGGAGTGCTGCTGCATAGTAGAAAAGTGCACTACTATTTTGAAGTCTGCTAGGTTTTGATAAAGGCCTTAATAAGTGTTTTGTTCAGTAAAATGCCATTTTTATATGCCTTTCTATCCACACCCATGTCATCTGCTGAACATCTGCTGGTGTTGGTCCACTGTGTTATATCAAGTCCAAAGTCAGTGCAGTGTTTTCCTGTAAAAAAAAATCTTACAAAACTTCATGCCTCCCTCTGCTGAGTTTTATGGAGGTGAATATTTTATTTTCCAGCAGGACTTCCAATACTGCCAAAACTTCCAGTATGTTTTATATAATATTCAAATTTTCTGAGATATTGATTTTTGTTTTTTCATTGACTGTAAGACAGAATCATTAATAATTACGTAATCACTCTGTGATTATTTACGGACAGTAAACTACAGACTCTCTGTGTAATACATCCATTTAATATGTGAGATTTACATTTTGAACTGAATTACTGAAATAAACTACCTTTTCAATGATATTCAGTTTTTTTTAGATGCACCTGTATGTTTTGTTTTCTAGTAAAAAAAAAACTTTTTATTTGAATAACTTGCTGTTAAAATGTAATTGAGGTACATTCATATATATATATATATATATATATATATATATATATATATATATATATATATATATATATATATATATATATATATATATATATATATATATATATATATATATATAAGGGATCTTATTATATCTACCTTACAATTAACTTACGGGGGCCCCGGTGTAGCATGTGACATACAGCATGGCACTGTCTCACTTCCCAATAGATCCAAAAAAGTTCGGTCACAGTCATGTGGTAGAGTTACGACAACATTTGATTGGTTTCAGGTTTAATATATTATTTCATTCGTTTACTTTGATGTATAATTTTAAATGTGTTGCAAACTGAAACAACATCTACCTGCAATCATTTGCTGTCTTCTTATTGATCTCCCCAGATTTAGTTAGTTATAATTAGTTTCCAAGAGAAAAAGATTTAGAAGAATGTTTTTTTTATTTTTTTTTTTAGCTTTTTGCCTTTTGGAGGTCAGTTCATCTACTGCAGAAATATGTGTAATGTGTCCTAAAGACAAAAAGAAACAGTGTAGCTCTAAACAATGTAATGAGGCTGGGGAATTATGTAAATATGAATGCCTACAGAAAATGAATAATAAATAAAAAGCAATGTTTTGGATAAAGAGCTTTACTGTGCCCTCTTTAAAAGTCAAGATGTGTTGATTTCAGACCCTCCTTTCTTCTTCTCTGTCTCTAACAGCACATATCCGAGTTGCTGGCAGTAGTGAGGCTGCCGTTCATTCACCCCAGCTATCTGCTGAATGTGGTGGACAACGAGGAGCTGATCAAGTCGTCTGAGGCCTGCCGAGACCTGGTGAACGAGGCCAAGCGCTACCACATGCTGCCACACGCACGGCAGGAGATGCAGACGCCCCGCACTCGGCCACGGCTGTCTGCAGGTACTGCACAAACATCTGTGTCACTTCCAGCTTCTCTTCTCATTCCTCGTTCCTTATGCTGGGAGAAATAGTGTTAAGTACATATATTTTCCACAGTGATTCGGACCATAGTTTGAGCCATTCCTTGTTATTACAGATATTCAGTGCATAAATAGGAGGTTAGCGCTCCCTTAATCTCAATATAATGCATCAGAAATGTCATACGAAATGATGGCTGTTACACCCAAACAGTGCAGTAAATGTTAAACAAGTAGTTCTGCAACAGAGGGCTGAATATAAATTCTGTCTGTTAGAGACACATAATGCACTGTTTGGGTGTAAAAGCTGTTATTTTATGGCTCGCATTTTGTGCATTACACAGGGAGATGGAGCAATTCAATATTCAGCATTAGTTTCCTTTATGGTGTTTATTTTTGTTCAAAAACCTTAAAAATGATGGTGCGCAAAATTCTTCTGTTTATTCAGCACATATTCACACATTTTCAAAATAACGTGTCCTGTGAACCAGTAAGGTTATTATAGTTATACAGCACTGTGCTAACCTTTTAGGCACCTGTGAAAATTACAATTTTGAAGCTCTTTTTTCTGAGCAGTAAGTGTTTTATGTCATCGCTGAGTTTATTAAAACATCTTCAAAGCTCTCCTCGTGGAGTCTAGTATAATGTACAGTTATGATCTTATCAACAGCTGGTTTGGTTATCAGTTTTTAATGATCGTAAATCAATTCTTTGATTTTACCAAATTGAAAACCTGTGGAATATAATCAAGAGGAAGATTGATGATCAAAACAAGCCGTCAAATTAAGCTGAACTGCATGTATTTGTGCACCAGGAGTGGTGTAAAGTTATTCAAAAGCAGTGTGTAAGACTGGTGGAGGAGGACATGCCAAGATGCATAAAAACTGTGATTAAAACCATGTTTTTTCCACCAAATATTGATTTCTGAACTCTTAAAACTTTTTGATCTTATCAACACTTGGTTTGGTAATCAGTGCTTAATGATGGTAAATCAGGATGGTGAACTAGTGATGGAACTGAACACATCCACCGGGTTGATTTTTGGGGGCATCCAAGAGAAATCTAACACTAAACTTTGTTCAGTAACACTTTACTTGGATGGTTCATTTTATGGCCTTGCTGGTTTTTAACTAAAATGAAATGATCATTCAACTGAATGTCTGTTAAAAGCAACTTAACCTTATGTTACATTTAAATGATTTAAAATAGAATCTAAACCTAAACCTAATCCTAAACTTTACCTTAACCTAAACTTTAAATCTAACTCTAAACCCAATGCTAAAATGTTAAGATTAGAGTTTGGGTTAGAGTTGGATGTTGGGTTACGTTCAATAGAGAATCATTTATTTTTGCCTTTCAGTTCAATTGCATTTAATAGACAATGTTATTTGAATGTCAGTTGAGCATCAGAGAGGCCAAAAAATACCATAAAAACCATGCAAGTAAAGTATTAGCCGTTGTTCTTCAGACTCACTTAAAGGTATACATACAGCTCTGGAAAAAAAGAAGAGACCACCTTAAAATGTATGAGTTTCTTTGATTTTAACAAATTGAAAACCTCTGGAATATAATCAAGAGTGGCATAAAGTTATCCAAAAGCAGTGTGTAAGACTGGTGGAGGAGAACATGCCAAGATGCATAAAACTGTGATTAAAAACCAGGGTTATTCCAACAAATATTGATTTCTGAACTCTTGAAACTAAATTTTCTGCAAATAAATGCTCTAAATGACAATATTTTTATTTGGAATTTGTTGTCTGTAATTTATAGGATAAAACAACAATGTTGATTTTACTCAAACATAAACCTACAAATAACAAAATCAGAAAAACTGATTCAGAAACTGACGGTGTCTCTTAATTTTTTCCAGAGCTGTACATGTTTGTTACTGTATACTGTATGTATATTCGTTCGCATCTTGGTATCTTGGCAAAAGCACTTTTATTGCTGTGATAAATGGTTATGAATAATGTTCTTAGGTGCCTAAAACGTTTGCACAGTACTGTACGGTATATTCTTTCTACTCTGTTTTTTTGTGTGGTTGTTTTTCTGCTCTTGCGCGCTTCATTTCTGCTTCTGATAGCTCCTCATTTCTGTTCCAGGAGAGGTAATACTAAATCCATCTGCTTTTTACAGTCATTTTCTGTTGAGCCAGTTCATAAGTACTGGTTTTTCTCGGGTTGATATCAATGATAACATTTTTTTCAGCATCGGAAAAACAGTGAAGTCTAGTTCTTTTTTTTCTTTTACAGTTATTAGTTCTTATCCTGCCTTCCAGCATCAGAAATGAAAGCATGACGACATCTCCTGATGTATTGTCTGTTTGTCTGCCAGTCCGTATCACAAATAAATTACTCTTCAGTGTGTTTTACTCTGGCAACCCAACAGAAAATGTACTGGATGGATCTTGCGGGTCAATCTGAAGGAATGGTGAAAAATGTACTGGATCAACAAGAGGGTTTCTTCTCTAAGTGAAGCATAGTGGACTAGAAGTTGCCACGAGGGGGGACACTGCAGTGAAATATAGACTCTTGCAATGACCAGTATGACCAATTTAAAGTCACAGAGTCGACACAGTGCGCCTTGTTACTGTCTGTTTCTGCACTTCAGATATGTTGATTGCTTTAGTTTTTGATGGAGTCACTCTGAGCCACCATAAACTATGATAAGTGTACATTTCTGATACAGTCAGGTCTTTACATGGAGCTCTGCGAGTCGTTCTCACAATCCCATGGTGCCCAGTGTCCACGGACTCCGCAGCTTGGTCGGAGCAGATGCCGTGAGTGGTGTATGGATTTATTTAGTCCTTATGTACTGTGGCCCTCTCTCTCCCTGACTGTTATTGATCGCAGTCCAGTGCAATATGCGAGCAATGAAGCGCTGTCTGAATAGACTGAGAAAGTTTTCTCTGAGGATAGATATTGTACACAGCGCCTCTCTCTCGCGCGTTTTTTTTTTTTTGCCTTGTGCTGTTTCTCCATCTTCAAAGTCATTTTGAGTCTCGTGTAAAGGCTTGATTGAGAACACAGACCAGGGAAGGGTTTTTATTGTAGCGGCCAAGCGGAACGGCCAAACCGTCCAACCAAAACACAGCACTGCCCGCTCTCACCAGTGGTAAACATGCAGACATTTCTTAATAAACGTCTCTAAAAACCCTCCATAAATACCAGCCATAGTCTCTGGTCATGCGCATACTCTGTTGGTTTACACCATTAAATCAGATATTTATGGAAATAAGCAGCCACAGTCGAGGAGCAAATTGCTTTCGGGCTCGGAGATTTTTCCTACTCATCTGCCAGAACTTGAGGCTTTCCTCAATAAAGCAGTGTTTAATTATCCTCTGAAAGCTATTACAGGCTTAGCTTAAGCGCAGTGTCAGTGCACAGAGCATATTTTCTGCTCTGAGGAATTAAGGTAATTGCTAAACAAATGTCATGTTGTGGAAGAGTTAAGGCCGCTTGCGTTTCCGCCCAAGGTGCAGACGGTAAACAGACAGTGGCAGCCTCCATCTCTGAATGCCTGTTGCACTTAAAGCGAATGATTGATTTCCGAGTGGGAGGGAAGCTTTGTTGGGCTGAGTGATGCTAACCAGTCTGGGCATCTATTAGCTGCTGTAACGGATCTAGCAGTTAGTGTTCTCTTCCATGTGTGTTTAGCCGTCCAGTGATCATTGCGAAGATGTGGTTAGCTGGTTAAAGACACAAGGCACATGCTAGCCTTTATTCTCACAGCACTGGTTATCTGATGAGGTAATGAATTAGAAATTAAAAACTGGAAGGCCTGTCACGATAATTGCATTATTGACTTAATTTAACTTAATTTTCACAAAAATCATCAGTGCGCATTATAGTCCAGTGCGTCTTATTTACCCGGCCAATTACCCAACCCTACCCTCATTAGGACTCCCCCTATCACTAGTGATGCCCCAACACACCAGGAGGGTGAAGACTAGCACATGCCTCCTCCGATACATGTGAAGTCAGCCAGCACTTCTTTTTGAGCTGCTGCTGATGCAGCGCGCTCGGAGGTAAACGCAGCAGCTCGGTTCCGGTACATCAGCTCACAGACGCCCTGTGCTGCGGACATCACCCTAAGATTAATGTGGGGAGAGAGCACCATCTACCCACCCGGAGGGAGCAGGGCCAATTGTGCTCACTCTGATAGCAAAGCTGAATAAGCGGGGGTTCAAACCTGTGACCTCCCACTCATAGTGGCAGCGCTTTAGACCGCTGGACCACTTGGCGCCCTTATTTATGAATTTTAACAGTCAGGTTGTAAGGAGCAGTAAAGTCACTCTGCTGAAGTGCAGTGTTATACAAGAGTTTCAGTTTAGTTCTCCAGCACAGAGGCTGGAGTAGCATTAGCATTAACAGCTAACCACTATTTCCCCGTTTAGAGGTGAGTATTATTGGCCTGTAGCCTGCTGCTAACCTCAGCTAGCACTGCTGGAGCAGCATTAGCATTACGTGCTTGTGGTTAGCTGCTAATGCTGATGCTCCAGCCTTAGTACTGGAGAAATTCGGTAATGTAAGCTTACTATAAATAAATGGAAGTGCTTTACTAACCCAAATAACAAGTTTTCAGCCACCACCCAGCGGCGAGACCTGCTGAATTGAAGGTTTCTAATAGTGTCTCTTAAAATGTGGCTTATGTATGAAAATAGAGCAGAACATTTATGTTTATTTACAGTGCGCCTTATATCCAGTGCCCCTTATAAGCAGCAGTTGATGTATAAATCCAGAAGGTTTGGGAGCTGAACACCGGTGATGTACTGTGCTGTACGCACTACCCTCTGCAGGGATTGCTGCTCGAGGGAAGTACAGTTCCCATACAGATTAGATTTTATTTTATAATATATTTTAAGCACAATGTCTAAATATAACTTTTAGAAAATAATTAAAAATCTGTTTTTTTTTTATGTAACAGCACTATTATGCTATTATACTATCATTCGTAGCATGAAATTATCTTAAAATAACATTAATAACAAATATTTCAATTATTTCTCGGTCAATATATCGTCCTGGCAAATACTGTTTAGTTATTATGACAGGCCTAGGAGCCAGTGCACCTGGGAGGAAAATAGTAAAATATTGTTTAAAAACATATATTTTCAAAAACAGGCATTTTCCTTGTTTGATTTCCGAATAGCGTTTTAGTTGTGTTGGGATGTTTACAAAATGGGTAACATTTTGGAGCATCTGGCAGGATAGTGGATTGCGCATGTGGTGCACAGTGGGATGGCCTGTCACCTGTAGGCTCCATTTATGATCGACCACAGAGAGGAGAGAGCATTCAGCAGCAGGCACTAACATCAAGACTTTCAACACATTCGAGAGAGAGAGAGAGCGAGAAAGAGGGGGGGGGGTATGGAGGAGTGGAGTAAAGGAAAGGGGGGGTGTAAGGAGGTAGCAGGTGAGGAATGAGGATGCATATAGAAGCTGTTTTTGAGACAGAGGGCACTGAACAGGCTGTTATGGTCAGCATTTCTGGAGAAACAGCAAAGGGCAGACAAAACTAGACTAGACTAAAGATTACCAACAACAAAGAGCTGAAAACATGTACACACATCACAACAACACGCCTGGAATAAAGTGGAGACAGCAGCTACACACACGCACTGAATGAGAAACATCTGGGGACGATGACTACGCAGAGGATCACAACATGCATACAAGTGACTAGATAGGGCTGAGCTCATTCTCCATTCAAAACAGTGCTTTACAGTGAGGATCGTCAGTTTCAATCTCAGAACATGCTGCTTGCCATCAGCAGCCAGAGTCTGAGAGAGCACAATTGGTCATGCTCTCTCTGGGTGGATAGATGGCGCTCTCTACCCACACATCACTCTCAAGGCATCTGTGAGCTGATGTATTGGAGCCAAGTCGCTGCGCTTTCCTCCAAGAGTGCTGACTACCCAGTAATGTAGCATCAGTGGCAGTTGAAAAAGAGGCGGAGTCAGCTTCACGTGTATGGGAGGAGGCATGTGTTAGTCTTCATCCTCTTTGTGTTGGGGGCATTACTAGTGAAAGGGGGAGTTCTAGTAAAAAAATGGAATAAAATACAAATATATATATTATTAAATATATGGACTTTGACCTCAGTACACTTTTGGTGAAGCAGGCAGGACAAGTCTACCAAGAACTCCATAAAAGAGTTTTTTTCATATATTTTTCATGTTTGTGTAAAATCCTGCCATATTACTTTTTTCACTTTCTGTGACGGTTCTATTTCTCTTCACTTGTCCAGAAATGCATGTGTAAATTGTGTCCTTTATGCAAATTAAGTGCAAATTTAAGAAAAAGTCAATAAAAATGTATTTAAGTCAATAACAAAGTCAGTAAGAAACTGATTTAACTTAGTATGAAAGTACTTTAAGTCGGTAAGAAATCAGTTTAAGTCAGTAACAAAGCAGTTTAAGTTGGTAAAAAATGGGTGTCAGTAGGAAAGCAGGATAAGTCAGTATCAAAGAAGTTTAAGTTGGTAAGGAATTGGTCAGTAAGAAAGCTTAAGTTGGAAAATGAAATCCAGATCCAATTTTCGGCAAAGGGGTCAGCTGCCCATGTACTGGGAGCTGAAATAATTCTCCAACTTTGCCATCGCTATAGCCCTGGGTGGGAACATCAACATAAATAAAAGTTCTTTTTGAACCTAATGCCAAACATTATCTCATCATATGTCATCAGTTATTCACAAAATCTGGTTGCATCACTGTCTTTTTTTTTAGTAAACCAACTTATTCTCCACATCCACACAGAAACAAATATATTGCTTATATTTAGGAATGTGAATGTTGGAAAACCCACTGCGGAGAAGAAACCATAGAGATAAAGAGAGCAGAAGTAGAAATGTGTAAAAGAGGTGCAGAGGAAATGAGGAAAGAAGCAGAGAAAGCAGACACATACATACACGCAGTGAAACGTATCTCTGCCTGTACGCAACCTGAGCCAGTAAGATAAGTCTAATGTATGAAAAGACAGAGAGCGATGCTCTGTGATGTCATCCATGCAACATTTCTTACTTCGGCTACGTATGGGCAGTGTGTGTGTGTGTGTGTGTGTGTCCTCTCAGTGAAGCACAAGGCACACTCTCACAGACCTGTAGCTAACTGCCAGACGTCCCCTGAGTGACAGCAAGAGGGAGGGTTCAACAGGGCACTAGCACTTTCTTCTCTCTCTCTCTCTCACTCTCTCTCTCTCTTTCTCTCACCCCTCACCTCTTCTCCTCTGTGAGGAAAACACAGGCACACAGCCACACATCATACATATGTTTGATTCACTTCAATTCAGCTTTATTGTCAGTATGACAGCAAAGCAGAAAACTTCTCTGGTGCCATATTTGTATTAAGCTTACACACACACACACACACACACACACACACATAGAAGAAGAAAGGTTTTGCATACCTCAGGCGACTCTGTTTGTGGCGTGCTTGCAGAAATGGCTTCTTTCCCATCACTCTCCCATTCAGCTTCTCCTTGTGCAAAGTGCACTATGTTGTTGACCGATGCACAGTGACACCATCTGCAGCAAGATGATGCTTCACTGTTCTCACCATTCTTCTTCTCTGCCTTTCTGATATTTTTCTTGTCCTGCCACTTCTGAGCTTAACAAGAACTGTCCCTGTGGTCTTCCATTTCCTTACTATGTTCCTCACAGTGGAAACTGACAGGTTAAATCTCTGAGACAACTTTTTGTATCCTTCCCCTGAACAACTATGTTGAACAATCTTTGTTTTCAGATCATTTGAGAGTTGTTTTGATGAGCCCATGATGCCACTCTTCAGAAGAGATTCAAATAGGAGAACAACTTGCAATTGGCCACCTTAAATACCTTTTCTCATGATTGGAAACACCTGGCTATGAAGTTCAAAGCTCAGTGAGGTTACCAAACCAATTGTGTGCTTCAGTAAGTCAGTAAAAAGTAGTTAGGAGTATTCAAATCAATAAAATGATAAGGATGCCCATACTTTTGCACCGGTCAAATATTGGTTTAATGCATATTGCACATTTTCTGTTAGTACAATAAACCTCATTTCAATCCTGAAATAAATACTGTGTCCATCAGTTATTAGATATATCAAACTGAAATGGCTGTTGCAAGCACCCAAATATTTAGAACTGAAAATGATTAAGATTAATAGGGGTGCCCAAACTTTTTCATATGAGTACATAATATATACAATAATTAAAAATCATATCTTTTATAGATTAATATGTATTAAAAAGATAACCTCATCATTAAAATTATGTGAATTAATATTATGGTATTATCATATAACAGAAATCTATAACACCTATACTAAATAAATAAGTTTTTGAGCCTTTAAGATTGTGGTCCTTTTTTTTTTTTTAGAAAGTTTTATTAGTTAGTAATTTAAAGTGAGCTGACTCATGTTTAAAATCTAATTGGATTTTTTTCACAGAATGCTGGCAAGACTTCTACTGCAGTAAATGGTTCTCCTGCAGTGGAAGTTCTGTACGCTGATCATGAACATGAGTTCTGAAGTTCTGACCAGTTCAGTCAGGGCAGTTCAGTTCTGCCTAATTAAATACAATAAGAGCTGAATGAAGGCTGACTTTCTAGGAACTCAGTCTCAGGACTCTCCCCTCACCTCTGGCCATGAGTGGCTCATAAAGTGACTCATGTATCTGTAGGGCTGGTTTGTCACGACGGGACTAAGCAGTGTCTACAGCTGAACTGAGGACACAGCCTTCAGGACTCCAGTTTAGCTTTTTTAATGGGCTTAATTACTTTTTTAATGGCTATATTTTTTTATTGAAAATGCTTCATAGTCTATAGCTAGGCTTAATGAGCTCCATACCCCATACATTTTCTGTGTGCTTATGTAGTCTTTCTCTCTCTCTCTCTCTCTCTCTCTCTCTCTCTCTCTCTCTCTCTCTCTCTTTCACTCTCTTTCTTCGCCCACAGTATCACCACAATGACTTCCTTAGTAATGCACAGCTGCCATATCTCAGCCATAGAATAGCTCATCCAACCAAGGTCGTCGTTAGAAGGTCACATAGCTGAAATAGACATCCAGCATTGTTTGGGTTCAATTACTACTTAATGTGACCTTCTTTTACCTCAAAGCACATCTCATTTCTGTAACTGCTGTTATCTCCACTCCACTCGTGATAAGGACTGGAGGGCAGCATTTTGCAATATGTGCTTGTGTCTAATTGATTTAGATGTGTAATAACTTGTGGCGTTGACTGGTCACTGGTTTCCTCCTGCAGCACTGTGACCAGCCTGTTTTAATTAGTCGCTCTTTCTCGCTGATAAAGGATTGAATCCCAATTGAATCCCAATAGCTGCCTATGGCCTCTTCATCAGCCAACTCTTACGTGCACAAGGAGTAATAAGGTACATTTCACACATAACTGTCAGTTTTTCACAGTAGAATTTTTCCAATCCGTACACAATTTTAGCCCTTTTCTCCGTCCTTTGTTTCAGCACTGGCAGTTCATGCATTCCAGTTCATAATAGAATTTCATTTGCGAAGTTTTTTTTTTTTTTTTGCTAGATTAGTTC
Organism: Astyanax mexicanus; assembly: GCF_023375975.1. Lineage (NCBI taxonomy): Eukaryota > Metazoa > Chordata > Actinopteri > Characiformes > Acestrorhamphidae > Astyanax > Astyanax mexicanus. The sequence continues at coordinate 72,104,422 of NC_064408.1, read as the reverse complement.
TTCTTGTAGGAGATCTGTCAGTACAATTCCTGACCATTTTCTCTGTGTAGCTTCACCTGATGATTGCTTTCCATCTGTGTGCTGGACATACTGAATACTGCATTACACACACACCCACACAAAAAATAAATAAATACTGTGGTTCATGTTAAAGAAATAGGGCGCTATATTATTATATTTATAGGCGACCTATGTAGCTTAGTTTAGGGCGTGCCAGTGTGTGTTTGGTATCATAAGGATGCAAAAAGTACTTCCTGTGCGGCATGAAACATGCAAAAGGGCATAAACTAATTCTCTTAATTAGTCACAGGAGTGTTTTAGGCATAGCATTAAATAAACCAGTAATTAAATCGGTGGGTCACTTGTTCTGACTTTTGCGCATTGCTATTTTAATGGCACAGTGCTTCTGTGTGTCTCAGCAGAGGAAATATTTATGAGAACAGCAATGTTATTTTATTCTGTATTCTGTTTATTGTCGATGTAATAGTTGGGTCTGTGCATGGGTCTGCTGCATGTTCTTGTGTGTGTAATGAGCAGGGGTGCACGCGTGCACGTTGCCAAGATAGCAATGAATGTTTGGCAGTTCACTGTTACCTAGGTTCTAATCAGTGGTGCACCTGTTTTCTGTTGCCAAGATAGCAATACACCAGACATTTCCCTGAACACACCTGACTTCCACTTTTTAATCGTGAAGAACACTTATTTGATAAAAAATTAACAATTTTAGGGGTTTAGAATAGGACAGATAAACATGAATCAGTTGGCACTATGCCTAATGCCAGTCATGACCCGATGCATTGAGCTGTGGAGCATTTGAACTGTGTTCTCTGGAATGATGTTGCTTCATCGAGTACATTCGGAATAAGTTGTGGATGAGGTGGAGTGGTGATCATCCAACATACTGACTTACATACTAATGCTCTTGTCTTTTAAATGCAACCAAAGTCTCACAGCAATTCTCCAAAACCTAGCCTTTTAACGATAGTAGAGATAAAAAGATACACTCTAGAGATGAAAAGAATTTCAGCATTTCAGAATTTAGAAGAAACAAGGAATGTGCAGGTGTTCCAATAGTTTTGTACACGTTGTGTACCTAGATATCTGTGTACTGTGTATCTAGAAAAAGTAAAAAAGCTACTAAAAGCCAATATCAATTTAATTTTACTCTGTCATTAAGAGAAATGTAACCTCTCATTCAAACAGTGTATATACAGAACAAAACAAATACATTCTCTATTGTTCAAAAGCTGAGCTCCTTATATAAGCAAAGACTTATTTTCTAGGAATTAAACTATGTCTGAGTGCTGTTTGGCTCCCCATGTGCTATGGGCTTTGTCGGGCTCCCCGCAGTGTGTGCTTGACCTGCAGGTGTGTGTGAGTGGGCGCTCCCCTGGCACTGACCTCAGCATGCTGGCCCTGGAGCAGCCTTGTGCCCAGCAGGAGATCCCCGCTATTCTTCATGCCACATTAGCCCACTGCAGGCTCACAGGGACAGGGCAGGGAAGGAGGCAGATGGAGTAAAGCATAAAGTCAGAGAGATGTAAGAGAACACCGCTATCTATTCTTAAAGGCCAGCTTTGAGTCGGTTGTACTGAAAAGTCATGCACTGAAAAACCACAAAACAGATTCACACAAGGGAGTGAGCATTAGTTCCAATTACTCAATATGCATATGCAGTGCAGCCATAATATTCTGATATATAAATATATACATGTGTTTAACCATTTTTTCATTTGATATTGATCTTTTTACTTCATGCATAACCCATAAACAGCAACATTTAACATGATAAGTGTTCTAAATCACATAAAATTAGTAAAAAAAAAATAGCTCTTACTTTGCAACTTTGTTGGCTCTAGTGCTGCTATGCCCTAATGCCACTGGCTTTTTTAATGTTGTATTTTAATGGACAATAGGCTTTAATTAGCATTATATGCAACAAAACATAAAAGAAAACACGTGCTGTCCATTGCAATGGACGCAGGGTCTGAGCAAGTTAAACAATAGAAGAAGAAAAACAACCAGTGTTGTGCCTAAATCTGTCTCCCGTTGGCGTGCACGTCACGCAGCAGCATGAGTATGAACACTTAGACTCATTTGTCTGCCTGAAGCACATGCACATGAAGAGGAGTTAAATTAATGCAGAGAAGCTGAATTTGACACAACACCTGGAAAGGCAACTCGCCTAACTGACAACTAACATCCTCCCAACCAATCAGTGCCAGGACTAGAGACACACAGCACACATAGGCAATGTTGAGAGAGTGTTGTCTTTATGCTGCTTTAAACAATACGTTTTTTAACCCATTTACAGGCCTTAAAATGTATATAGGCTACAAGTGTAGATGATACTTTTTCTCGGCAGTAAAACAACTATTTTACATTCTGAAAATTTGAGTAATTTACAATCTCATACAGGACACTTGGAGAAGCTGCCTGTTTACTCTCTACTCCACTTCATAATTCCAGATCAGTAACAGAAATCAACCCAAATTCTACAGGTTTGAAAATAGACTTTAATAAATAAACCTAGACAACTATAACAAAATGAAAGGTTTGGAGGACATGAACTGTTTAATTTGTTTTCAGGAAATTATTGATTTTAAAATGAATTTTAGGAAAGAGCCAATTTTATGATTTTATTTATTATATTTTTAAATCTGCAGATTTACTTAAATTTTAATTTTAATTAATTTAATTTTAAAATTGTAATCATTTAAATTAGAATTAGAATTTGTATTGACATTTATTATCAAACATGACATTTTTTTATGTAATGCTTAAAATATAAATCTTCAAGATTTAGGTGTGTAATACCAGGCAGAAAATTGACAAAAATGCTGGCCTGTTAAAGGATTAAGCTGCTTACTAAGCTTAAGTGTGAAGCCAAACCTAACCAGACCAAATTTACACAATGTATTAAACACCTTGTTCTATTAGATTTACAGCAGTATTCTACTGTAGTTCTGCATGAAAACTCACCAAAAATCAACACATCATTGTAGTATGATGTACCCCTTTTAAAGGTGTAAACCTCCTGTCTCCTCTGTCTATAAACTGTGGATTAATGTCATTAAGTGCATAAAACTATGGCAGTGATTTTCTAACTGTGACCCACTGCTGCATGTCATTTTTTTGTTCTGTCCACCAGAGCAGAGCTCTGGCATATACAGCAGAGTACAGCTACACACACTAAAACTGCACCTAGTGTATCATGTCTTGTTGAGTGTCACTGGAATCATGTCCTCCTGGCACTGGGACATTCTGCCTCAGGTGGGATACAAAACTAAAGAAAGGGTGGCACTCCTTGTGCCAGGCTTGAAAAGGGATGCAGAGTCTTTACAGCAACCAAGAAGCACAGCCCTGTTTTCATCATGCACTTGTTTCACTCGCTGGGTCTTTCCCCTGTGGGGTTGCCAGAGGGAGTTCTCCTTGCCACTGTTACCATTGACTTGTCAACTTGGGACCTGGACCTCGGTACAACATCTTTGTGACAACATCTGTTGTTAAACTTGTTCAAAATGATATATATATATATATATATATATATATATATATATATATATATATATATATATATATATATATATATATATATAAATTAAAACTTAAACTTAAATTACCACTTTTTGTGGTAGTTTAAAAGTGCAGTCATGGGTGGAAATGTCAAATTCAAGTTGTGCATTATCATTTTCATCATTTTCAAGTACTTTCTAAAGGCAAATTAGTGCCAAAAAGGTTTGATATGTTAGTTTTGGCAGTAGGGAATTGTATTATATTGTACAAATTATTTTATTATTTTAAATTATACCACAGTTAGTACTGCAATGTGATTGACTGAGAGGTGTTCTATGAGTGCCGATATCAGCCGGTAATGCACTGTAACCGAAACTCTCCATGTCTTACTCCGCCACATACAGGTAACCTAGCAATGATGCAGCGCTTACAAACCAAACAGTGCAGCTACAAACAGAGAAGCTATAGAACTATTTTAACTTGCAGTTTTTATAACCAAACAGATCGTAATTTCTCTTCCTTTTTACTAAAAATCTTGTCAAATAAACAGCGATAATGGAACTGTGGTATAGTCAAAATAATACACTCGACGTTCGTGCTATAATGTGTAATATTATCACTGCTGTGCTGCAGTCGTAGGCGCAAGGCTGCAGGCTTTTCATAGCACTCCCTCTTGTGTATTATTGCTTAATTTTATCCCATTTTTAACCCAATTTGGAAGGCCCATTACCCAGTCCCCATTCATATATAAACTCCCCTTATCACTAGTAATGCCTTCAACACTAAGAGAGTGAAGACTAGCACCTGCCTCTTTCTACACATGTTAAGTCTCTGTCTGGACTCTCACTAGGGAGCTAGGGTGTTTGGAGGACACTTGGTGACCAGCGTCACACTAGTGATGAGTGACGAGGAGAGAGCGCCATCTACCCACCCAGAGAGGGTTGATGGCAAATCAGCGTGATCCAGGATTTGAATCAGTGATCCTCAGATCATTGGGGCAGTGCCTTGGTCTCCTGGACCACTTGGACCATGTGTATTGAGTAAATTATGCAGTTTATATATATGGCTGTATGATAATCGCAAAGAAGTAGATATATTTTTATAATTATTGCGCTATACACTACCAGGCCAAAAAAGTCTCCACCTTGATTTAAGTAAGTAAATGATGTTGGATTGTTGCTGCACTTGGTCAGGTTTAGGTTCAGCAACAGTATGTGCCGAAAGAATGAGGTCAGCTGACTACCTGAATATACTGAATATAGACCAGGTTATTCCATCAGTGGATTTTTTCTTCCCTGATGACACGAGTATATTCCAAGATGATAATGTCAGGATTCATGGGTCTGGAATTGTGAAAGAGTGATTCAGGGAGCATGAGATCATCATTTTCACACATGGATTGGAGTCCACCACAGAGTCCAGATCTTAACCTCATTGAGAATCTTTGGGATGTGCTGGAGAAGACTTTGTGCAGTGGTCAGACTCTACCATCATCAATGCTGCAAGATCTCAGTGAAAAATTAATGAAACACTGGGCAATGTAACTTTATAACAGTGTAACCCCATAATAAAAGCTGCAATAACATGGTGAATAACAGCTAACTCAAATTGCATCTGGCTCAGATCTAGAGGTCCATTGGGAACACACATACACCAAATTACTCCTTATCCTGTAAAATGTGGATCAAGCCAAGGCCTGAACAACCTTTGGGAAGGTTAATCAAATCTGAACTTTTAATTTATTGTGTTTCAGATCAATATATAAGGATATCCAAAAGTGTTGCCGCACTTTTGTCTCAGATTCCTTGTCCGTATCGTACAACCCTATTTCCACAGTTGTTGCTTCGGATGAAACCTTTTCATTTCCTGTCAGCCGTCTAGGGACGCTTCCTGATGAGCAGATGCAAAATTAATTTAGATTTCCTCCAGCTGGGACAGTTTTAGACCCGTTTACACCAGCAGGCTATGGGCAGTGACTGGTGGTCCCTAATGAACAGACACAGGGCTGCTGCTGCTGCTGCACAAAGGGAGTATGAGACTGTGTGACTCAACAACAGAAAAAAAACCATCCAGTGTCAGTGAGCACCACACTAGATCAAGGTGAAGGCTGCTCTGGGGCAACAGTGGTCCCTGCTCAGAAGAGGGTCATATGACAAGGCAGTAGAAGAGAGAGACTGACTGCAGAGAGAGAGAGAGAGAGAGAGAGAGAGAGAGAGAGAGAGAGAGAGAGATGTACTGCTCTTCTCTGCTCCAGATGCTATCATTACTGCTCTTTAACTGAGAGGGGGGTGAGAGCTACCTGGCTTTGTCCTGTCTTCTGGCTGGGAAGGCTTTATTTACCGGTGGCAGGTGCTGATCCAGTGCCACGGATAGGCTCATTAGGAGGAAGTGGGGTGGAAGAGGATGCTGTTATTGCCGGATGGTGCGGGGACGAGGGAGAATGCGGCATCTGAGGAGACGCTTACCTGTCAAAGGTGCCGTCTCCCACAGCTGTGCAGCGCTGGAGGAGATACCCGCCGAGGAACCTGGAGAGAAAGAGAAAGAAAAGAAGTAGAGAGATTGCGGTATTTAGTGCAGCGTTCCACCTCCGCCTCAGCTAAGCGCCGAGATTGACAGGTGTTCCTACCTGAGCTCCTGCTGGAGACCTTAGCACATCTCCCATCGGCTGCTCTCACCATCTTCCCCTGCTCTTATTTTCTGTCTGCACGGCCTACAGGGGGTTCAGACTCAGCGGTGTAGAAATACAGGGGTGCAGAGTCGCTGCCGGCTTGATCCAGACGAGAACAGAACGTCTGTTTGGGAAAAACTGTGAGATACAGTCATTTGAGGCGACATGTCAAATCCCTAATGCTAACCTGAGAGAATAATCAAATAAGAGAATATCGGCATGAATGTAGCAGGTGCCGAAAGCCATGACTCATAGCCTTTGCACAGGTATTACTTAAGGTATCTTAAGGTATTACTACATTCAAGGTTGGGTGTCGCAAAAGCTACAAATCATATCTTCTGAAACATTTGTCTTTATACAGCTTTGCTAAAGCTAAAGATGATTTTGTGGATGATATTTTGCACTCACTGTCAGGGACATAAATGCTGAGGGAATAACTCAGTCTTTCAGTGATTTTTTTAAACCATTCTTTTTATGTGGTAGAATAAAATAAATCGTACAATAAATGTTAGAATTTGGGGTTTTTTTTAGACATCAACAGAGCAGTTGGCCCAATCCCATTTCAACTCTTGACCCTCCCGATTCCTGTTAGTTTGAAGAGATAGGGCATATATCTGTATGTATTCTTCATAACAAGCATTTAAAAAAAGATTGCAAGTAGTTTGTATCAGTAGCTAGCTAGCTTATCTAACTTTCCCATTCCACCTTAAATGGTGCAGCAGATGGCAGGGGCTGCAGCATTTAAGGCGAAAAGGAAAAATAAGATAAAATCTAAAAAATAAAAGCTAATCAAAGACAATTTTAGCTCCCCTTCACAGAGGTATTAAGAAATTAAGGACAATGATCATTAATTTCTGCACCACCTTCTCATTTTCTGAAGACAGAAAAACAATAAAGCCATAAAATTAACCAGTAATCCAGCAGCAGCAGCTAGGTTACTGAACTTTAGCTCTCCTGATGACGTACTGAATGCTTGACAGGTGGTCCCAATTCTTAGAGGGGAAGATTTCAACCTCTTTTCCTTGTAACTCTGTTCCAAGGGGAAGGGTTACACTCAAAAACAAGAGGTAGGGCCAAGAGGTGAAATGGGATTAGGCCTTACACTTCAAGGGTTGCACCTTAACCAGGAGTTTTTGGTACCCCTCAACAAGCCACTAGGTGATTTGCTATCACTTTAATCGAATGGTCAATTATAAATACCTCATAGAAGCTCACCTAACATTTCCAAGTATCCAAGTGTTATTGTCGATTTCTGGTTGGATAATTAAGCACTAATTAATTAATGAAACTTTGTTTGGGGTCACTGTCCTGTTGGACTATGTAATTGTACCTTAGTTTGGGTACAATTGCATATTGGTAAGGGTATGCTTACATCCTCCTTCTTCACTGTTTTATCTGCTTTATGCATTGTCCCAGTACCAGTAGCAAACCAGCTCCAGAGCACAATTATACCACCACCAAGCTTAACAGTTGGTTCAGTTGGCTCCCAAAAAATAGGATTCCTTCCTGCCTGAAACTGTCTGTCTGCTTTAATATATCTACAGCTTTAACTACTGTAAGTAAGTAAATGTATTTGATCAATTTGAAATTTTAAATGATCTAATATTAGATGATCCATGATGATTAGACAAATGCTGCTGATTAGTCATCATATTAATTTGGATGATCTCGGGAGGACCCTTAGAGATTAGGCGAGGATTTGTGTGTCAGCAACGAGAGAAAAATGAGACGAATGTTTACCAAATCAAGAGGGAAACTTTCTTTAGCTCTAAATGACTGCTAAATCATAATAATTTATACTTCTCATTACAGACTTGTCTCGTGAACTTGTCGGCATGGAACACCAGCATTAGCATATTATTTTGGCCCAAAAAGGTTATTAGAGCCAATCATTGTTTCATTTCTTCAAAATCCTCTGAAGCTGGAGGAAATCACTGTGTTTCAGTGTTAATGGAAGGAGTAGAAAAGAAAGATTCAGCTGACAATAGCAGAGGCCAGGCACGCTGCTGTTGATTTTGAGTCGGCTCTCTCGTACAGCATCTCCCCAGTGGTTTCTCTGTGTTCTTTACTCAGTGTGGCTGTGTTGTTTGTGCAGTTATTTAAAGCACTGCTAATGGTAATGGTAATGAGAGGCTGTGTTGTACTGTTGTGGAATCGTCACACCTTTTGTTCTTTATGTTTCACATCCATGTTTTACCAGATTCAAACATTTAAACGATAATATTGTGTTGACTATGTTCACTGACATGGGTTAGAAGTATGTTTACCTCAGGGGATGGCTTGGGAATGCCTAACCTGTATAAGTTGTGAGGTGTTATGTTGTGAGTGAGTTTGAGTGATGGTCAACATGTTCATGACAAGGCATGAGCAAGGACTGATAATGGCCAGATTGATTCCATTTCTGAAGTTATGTGGACGTTTAACATTCCTCGATGCACTTGGAAAATGTCATGGAAGGAATTACCACCCACAGTGGACAGTACAGTGGATGGTAATGATTGTATGTGTGTATATGTTGTAAGTCAGTTACTATCCATGGTATATGGAAATGTTAGTGTATCTCAGTCTGAAATCTGTAGAGTATAGAGTTTTTGAAAGAACGTGAATCTGTATGTAAAACTGACAGCGGACAGATGGTCTTAAGGTTTCCTGCAATATGTCTCCGAAACTTGGGAATTCATTTTTCCATTGAAGCTGGCTATTCGTCCAGGCCCCGATGCAGCAAAGCAGCCCCAAACCATGATGCCCCCCTCCACCATGTTTCACAGTTGGGATTAGGTTTTGATGATGGTGTGCTGTGCATTTTTTTTTCTCCACTCATAGCTTTGTATGTTCCTTCCAAACAACTCAATTTTGGTTTCATCTGTCCACACAAATGTTGCCAGTACTGCTGTGGAACATCCAGGTGCTCTTTTGCAAACTTCAAAGGTGCAGCAATGTGTTTTTTTTTTGGCTTCAGTAGCTTCTCTGTGGTGTCCCTCCATAAACTCAATTCATGTTTAATGTTACTTATTGTAGATTTGTCAACAAAAATGTAAGCATGTGCCAGAGATTTCTGTAAGTCTTCAGCTGACACGCTAGGATTCTTCCTCACCTCATTGATTATTCTGCGCTGTGCTCTTGCAGTCATCTTTACAGGATGACCATGCCTATGTTTTACTGTGGACACATGAACATCAATACTTTTAGAGAAACTTTTGTAACCCTTTCTAGCTTCATGCAAGTCAACAATTCTTGAATGTAGGTCTTCTGAGAGCTCTTTTTTGTGCGAGGCACGATTCACATCAAGCATTGCTTTTTAAGAACAGCAAACTTAAAACTGGTGTGTGTGATTTATAGGGCCGGGCAGCTTTAACCAAAACATCCAATCTCATCACATCCTGGTTCCAATTAGCTCTTAAAAATGTCATTAGCCTAGGGGTTCACATACTTTTTCCACCCCTCACTGTGAATGTTAGCATGTTGGGTTCAGTAAAACTATGCAAACATAGAATTTTGTGTGGTATTAGTTTAAGAAGACAATAGTGTTTGTCTATTGTTGTGACTTAGGTGAAAATCAGAACACTTTTAATCACCCATTTTATGTAGAAATCCAAGGAATTCCAAAGGGTTCACATACTTTTTCTTGCAACTGTACCTGGTTACAGTACAGCAGGCAGGGCTAAGTATGAATGAATTCTATGAGTTTAATTCTAATCATATACTGTGGTGTAGTGTATGCTGTACACATAGGAACAGTGATTCAAAATACAGTCTTGTTTATTTTATTGAACCTCTGGAAATAAAATAAAGCAGAGCAGCTATTATTGCCGTGTCAGTAGCTGAGAGAAAATAAACTAGTCATGCAGATAAAGAATCCACTCCACTGTCTCTTAAGTAGCGGAAAGATCAATCCTGGTAATAGGCAGCACCGGTTTTGCCACATTTTTTTAAACCTTCTGCACCATAGACTGAGACAGCTCCTCCCATTTCCCATCCAATCTCACATCCAGGTATGACAAAAGCTCCCTGTGGTGCTTTTTCTCTCTCTCTCTCTCTCTCTCTCTCTCTCTCTCTCTCTCTCTCTTCTCTCTTTCCCTCCATCTCTCCCTCCATCTCTATTTGCCTCTCTATTTCAGTCTCACTTCTTCTCTCTCTCTCTTTTTATTTTAAAGCATTTCTATTTTTTTCAGTCTTGTTGTGTTTTAGCTGCTCTGGAGAGATTTAGTGAAAGAGAAGGAGAGAAAAAGATGACAGTGTTTATAAGAGCAATGCTGGAAGAGAGAGGAGCTCATGGATCAGCCGGGTTGCTGTTGTCAGGGGAGCGCAGGGGAAGTATTGATTCTGAAAGATGAGCCAGCGGTTACAGGCAGTGCAGGAATGTCTGCACCTCGCACAGACTCTCTCTCTCTCTCTCTCTCTCTCTCTCTCTCTCTCTCTCTTCTCTTCCACTCACCTCCACTGCTGAAACAAAGCTCTGCTCTGTTGGGTGGCTTGATGGTGAACCTGTACAGGTGATCACATATGGCAGGAGGTCTTCCTAACTGCTGCTGTATTTTCTCTCTCACAGTGAACTCAAGTACTCTTGTAGCTGAAACCACTTGGTGGGAGTGAGTTCTTTATTTCCCCACCATAAAAAAATATATATTTTTGTTGTTGTTGTTGTAAAGGATTGTCCACAGACGAGTCTTTAAGAAATGAGTCTGAATTTTTCATCAATGAATGTGAATATGATTTACTCAAATCATCTACCTCAGCATTGCAGACTGCCTTATCAGCCACAAGCAGCTACAGTGTCCTCAGTGGTAATAATAAGGCTGTTTTTACACACCTTATGAAGTGTATTATGTAGCTTACATTTTTATAATACACTGCCTGACCAAAAAAAAAAAAAACACTCACACACTCTAATATTTCATTGGATCACATTTAGCTCTGATTGCAGCACACATACACTGTGGCATTGTTTCAATAAGCTTCTGCAACGTCACAATGTCACAAGATTTGTAAGCTGTTGTTAGGGGTGTAATAAAGCCATATAATAAAAGTGAAGAAAATATGGAACAATAGAGTCAAGGGATAGGTATTAAAGCTTTGATTGAATTGCACTAATTTTGACAAATATCCCAAGACCAACCTGGTGTTGTTGAGTGCTGCAATTTGTGAAATGAACCACAACATATTTTTAATGCACACGGCCTGGCCAAAAAAAAAAATATCACCTGGATTTAAGTAAGTAAATGATGTTGGATTGTTGCCGCAGTTGGTCAGGTCTAGGTTCAGCAACAGTATGTGCTGAAAGAAAGAGGTCAGCTGACTACCTGAATATACTGAATATAAAATATAGATTTATTCTTCCCTGATGATCACGGACATGTTCCAAGATAACAATGTCAGGATTCATGGTGCTGGAATTGTGAAAGAGTGATTCAGGGAGCATGAGATCATCACTTTCACACATGGATTGTTCACCACAGAGTCCAGATCTTAACCTCATTGAGAATCTTTGGGATGTGATGGAGCGGTCAATCTCTACCATCATCAATGCTGAAAGATCTTGGTGAAAAATTAATGCAACACTAGATTTAAATAAATCTTGTAACATTGCAGAAGCTTATTGAAACAATGCCACGGTGAAAGTGTGCCAAAATCAAAGCTAAAGATGGTCCAACTAAATAACATGGTGTGCGAGGTTTTTTTTTTTTTTTTTTGGTGACAACTTTTTTTTTGCCAGGCAGTGTAGGTTTCTGTTTGTCCAGCATGTCCCACTGAAGCATTTTAAATATACGTTCTGCATAACAATTTGGAACAGAATATTTTTGTTTTTTGATCTGAATATCCATAAAGCCATTGTTATTGTCAGATTTTTAGTTGGAATACAACATTTATTTTTTGTTTTGCACATTTTTTACTAAAAAAAAAAATGCTAAAGTTTTAAGCACCTGTGACAATATAAAAGAGATTTAAAAGCTCTTTATCTGAGCAATATGTTTAAATTTGCTCAGTAAAAATACTAATATTAGAATACATATAGAATATAATAATAGTTTAATAAAAGTAGTGGTTTATTTGCAGTATGTGACTATTCAAATATTTATTTAAACTCTCCTCATGGGAGTATAGTAGAATTTTATAGTGTTTATTTTATTTTGTTTTTTTGTTGGTTTTCAGTTTCATCGGCATTTTGCCACCGATCTCTCATTAGCGTCTGATCCTGCTCGCAGTGTTTTTAATTCCCTGCTGTTCATCTGTTCTCCTTTAAAGTGCCTTTTTAACATCCACTAAAAATATAGTTCCTCTGACCTTTCCGGGACAGTGGAAGGCCGAGTCTCGGATGAGCTCACATGGTGAAGTAATGCATTTTATGTGAGCGGGTTCAGTCCAACCTGTTGGCGGTTCTGAATCACTGGAGGGCGTGCAGCTGAACAGATGGTTATGAGTTTAGTTAAGCTCTGATAATTCAGTTACACTCTTCGCTACACACACTGCCGGCCTGCTCATCTAGGTTATCTCTGAAAAACAGCTTTTTTTAATGCGGTGCGCTCTCAGAAGTTTACTTTATCTCAACTTTAATTCGTGTCTTTCGTACTGACTGAGGTATTTGGATGTCACCTGCTGTATTGATATTCTTGCTGTATTGTGGCTCCGTTCAACACAGTTTAGTTAATCAGTGGAGCTAATGAAGCAGTGCCTTCCATCAGCGCACCATTATCTCCTAATGCTCAGTGCTGTTTAATCTGCTCAGCAGCATCATCACATGCTTCTGTCTGTGCTCCAACCTGCAGGAGTAGCAGAGGTGATCGTGCTGGTCGGAGGTCGACAGGCCATCGGCATGAATCAGCGCTCCCTCACGGCGGTCACCTGCTACAACCCTCAGAACAGCAAGTGGTACCCTCTCGCCAGCCTGCCTTTCTACGACCGAGAGTTCTTCAGCGTCATCTCAGCGGGGGACAACATATATCTTTCAGGTGCTTATATTTACATTCATGTTCAACGCGATACAGTTAAAACCAGATGTTTACATTTTTCACTATCTGACATAAAATCAGAATGAAATCAGAATAAACCTTTCCTGTTTTAGGTCAATTAGGATTAGCAAAATTCTTTATATATTTGCCAAATGCCAGAATAATGAGAGAGACAAATTTTAAAGCATTTTTATTACTTTCTGCAAAGTCAAAAATTTACATAATGAGGTTCATTAGTATTTGGTACCATTGCCAATAAACTGTATGATGTATTGGGTCAAACGTTTTGAATATCCTTTTACAAGCTTCTCACAATAGTAGGCAGAAATTTGATTTCATTCCTCTGGTGAACTTTGTGATGAACTTTGTGATGACCACTCCAAATCATTGACTTTCTTATCTTTAAGCCACTTTGTAATCAGTGTGGCTGTTTGCTTCGGGTCATTGTCCATTCGGAAGACCCATTCGCACTCAAGCTTTAACTTCCTCACTGATGTCTCAAGATCTTGCTTCAGATTTGCTATATAAAGTTATTTTCTCATGATGCCATTTTTGCCATCTATTTTTGGAAGTGCACCAGTCCCTCCTGCAGCAAAACAACCCCACAACATGATGCTGTCACCCCCATGTTTCACAGTTGAGATGGTATTCTCACAAGCTTGCAAGCTTCTCCCTTTTTTTCTCCAAACATAATGATGGTCATTTTGGACAAATAGATTAATTTAAGTTTTGTTAGGTCACAGGACATGTCTTCAAAAATGTAGGTATTTGTTCCTATGTGAACTTTTTTCTTGTTTCTCTGGTTTTCTTTGTTTCTTTTAGAGTAATTTCTTTTACCTGGCCTTTCAGCCCAGTACTCTATGTTTCACTGTGAGTAATGATACACTCTTACCAGCTTCAGCAGCATCTTCACAAGCTCTTTTGCTTTTGTTCTGGGGTTGAAACGCACATTTCAGACCAAAGCACTTCAGTTCATCTCTGGGACACAGAACCCATCTCCTTCCTGAGTTCCTGAGCGGTGTGATGGTCAGATATTCCCAATAAACCTATCAGAAACTTCCAAAGACATGACATCATCATATGGGCTGTCCCAAATAGTTTAAAGGCATTGCTATCTTAGTGTATGTAAACTTTTGACTTTGCAGAAAGTAATAAAAATGCCTAGAAATTCTCTTTCTCTCATTATTCTGTATATTCAATATAAATAATTTTAGTAATCCTAATTTACCTAAAACTGGAAATTTTAATCTGATTTCATTATAGACAGTGAAAAAACATGCATATGTGTCTTGTTGCAATATATATGTTAACTTCTGTATTCAACTAGACATGTCTTACATTGAAGGTAATCAATTGTTTCAGACATGTCTGAAAGAATCCAAAAAGTTATTTTGGTCTGCAAATAAGACCAAACAGGTTTTTTATCATGATGGAGTTGGGAAGTTTGGGTAGTCTAACACAATCACAAGATTTGTCCATAGAATTTACGGTGAAAAACTGTCAAACCATGACAGTAAAAGACTGTAAACGCTAAAAAGGCTAAATACTGTTTCGGTAACAACAAAATACCGTAAATTCATATATCATCCAATACACTAATTTTTACACATTTTCTCTGGAAAAAATACATTATTTCAACGTAAAATTCTCTTGCACTGTGTTTATAACAGAAATTTTCCGTATTTTTGGATAACTGGTAAAACCGTAATTTCTACATTATTTTTTTGTGAATAATACATTTTTTTACTGTAAAATATACAAGCCAGTATTACATTTCCGTATTATTTAGATAACAGCCAAAACCGTAATTTCTACATTCATTTTTTGTGATTAATATTTTTTTTTACTGTTAAATACACAAGCCATTAATAAATTTCCATATTATTTGGATAACGGCTAAAACTGTAATTTCTACATTTATTTGTCATGAATAATATTCTTTTCACCATTGAATACTGTAAAAAATGTCCGTGAAAATTACAGTGAAAAACTGTGAAATGGCAACAGAAATAAACCGTAAAGCAAGAACTAGCTTATTGTTGTAGAATAAACATTGAATTACCATAAATTAAAAAACTGACATGGCAATGGTAATAGATTGTAATATTAAAAAACAGCATATTACTATATAATCACTGAGAAAAAAATGTAAAATTTACGGTAAAATACTGGCAGCTGTGGTTGCCAGAATTTCACCGTAAAATAAACGGTTGCCAAGAATTGTACTGTAATGTCTTTTACATGGCAACCGTTTATTTTACGGTAAAATTCTGGCAACCACAGCAGTTGTAAATGTATAAGATATTACAGTTTAATTCTTGTCAACAGTAAATTTCATATTGATAAACCGTTTTGTTTACAGTATATTCTTGTGAAAAAAAGTATATTACATTGAAGGAGAAGGATATTATTAGGGCATTGTATATAATGAGTTTGTTTGCTCCTGGATTTTATTGATATCCGCAGGGTCTGAATGGGATGTAACGCAGCTGTCTATGGGGCGTGGTTATGTTAATTAGATGTTTCGTTTAGAGAAGTCACCATGATGTAGTTTCATAGCGGTTTTATCCACCTGCCTGGGTTTTACACTATGAGTATATAAGTGATTTTACTCTCCGAGCACATCTCTGTGCTGTAAGTGAGCAGTAGTCCAGTTAATGAAATGATTTTGATAAAGATCATGCTGTTTAAAACTGTATGTTGTTAACAACACACGTTTACAGCGAGAATCAAAATTATTGCACAACCACATACCCAGTGTTTTAACAAAAATTGATAAAATAGGACAATAAATGCTGTGGAATGGATAGTTTTTCACTTAAAAAGCAACAGGGTTACGTTGTGAATTGTTCAGCTATACCATGAGTTTATACACAATTTCACCGTTATTTTAACAGTAACTCCTCTTTATTGGTACATTTTCAAACTGTTGTTTTTACAAGTGTTAAAATACCTTACTGTAAAGCCATATACAATATCACTGTATTTTTTACGGTAAAAAATGGCAACCACAGCTGCCAATTTTTCACCGTAAATTTGACAAGAATTTTTTTTTACAGTAGGCTTTTTACAATGTAATATACTTTTTTTACAAGAATATACTGTAAACAAAACGGTTTATGAATGTGAAATTTACTGTTGACAAGAATTAAACTGTAATATCTTATACATTTACAACTGTTTATTTTACGGTGAAATACTGGCAGCTGTGGTTGCCAGAATTTTACCGTAAAATAAACGGTTGCCATGTAAAAGATATTACAGTATAATTCTTGGCAACTGTTTATTTTACGGTAAAATTCTGGCAACCACAGCTGCCAGTATTTTACCGTAAATTTTACGGTGTTTTTTTTACAGTGTATGCTTCGGGTCATTGTCTATTCGGAAGGCCCATTTGCACCCAAGCTTTAACTTCCTGACTGACGGTTGCTTTAGAAAAACATGCATATGTGTCTTTTTGTATAGTGTATGTCTAACACAATCACAAGATTTAAGAAGAAAAATCAACTACAATAGTCTGTAGACAGCAGTGAAGAACATGTGAGAAACGGTTAATTCAGACGGTTTTAGGAAATCATTATAAAAAAAACAAAACCCCAAATCCAGAAGGTTGGGACACAGTGTGTTCACAATGTAAATTTTATTCACAACAGAACATAAAACACATATCAGATGTTGAAAGTGAGATTTTTCCACTTGGAACTTAATGGCAGCAAATCATTTCAGGCTGAACAAGTATGTGATACTTATAAAACTCTGCTGCAATAAGAGCAAACTGCAACTATCTCATGTTTAAAAAGAGCATTTTAGAGGCAGAGTCTCTCAGATCCTCTCACAGAGGTTTACCAATCTACAAAAAAACTGTCTAAAATGCTCTGTTTATGTTTACATTGGTACCACTTTATAATATGGTTTAAAAATTAGATTAGTAAGTATTATTGATTGGATTGTTAATGCCTTAAACCATTGATAAGCAGTTACAACACATCAATTAAAAAGGCAACAGTGATCCGTTGTTTGCTTGGTCATTTAATTCAACTGACTCATTTGATTTGTAGTAAAGAGTTAAACATCAGGTTTAATGCTGGTTGATGGAAAACACAAAGTAAGATCAGTATCTCGAAAGATCTGAGGTTTAACAATAGAAATGAGTGTGGAATCACTACTTTGCAATTTTTTTAACTCACTGTTTCCATCTCTATCAATGTTGTTATTTATTTATTAACTGCTTATTAATGGGTTTTAAAGTATTTGCAGCCTAATTAATAACCATTAATAATCTCATTTATAAACCATTCATAAACCCTTTATATAGGTAGTTACAAATTACTTCTATTGCAGCTGTTTATTTGTATAACTTTTCCACTCTTTTGTTCAAAAGTTATGAAATACAAAATACATTTTCACACAGTTATCTGTACTTTCTGCTCCTTACATTTTAAAAATAGCCTCATTACTTCTATTTCCTTACAGCCTGTTTTCATTCCGGCTTCTTATTATTAAAAAAAAAACCCTATACCTGTAAATTTCTCCATCCTGATAGAGTGAATTAAATTGAGGTTGGAAGTAGAGAAGCGTAAACACATATCATTCCGGCACCCTATTGGTTTATATAAATATAACTTTATAGTCATTATGGCGTTTAGAAAAATGTGTTTTGGGGAGGGGGGTAGTGCACTATAGGACCCTGTGGCACATCATAAGCTTTTGTCCTTTATGGCATTTTATACTTTAAGTAGTTTTGAAAGCAGTACTCCTACACTTTTAGTTGACTAAAATGCTTGAGTTGATACTTCAACACTTCTACAGAAGTATTTTAAACCTTATTATACAACAGTTAGTTCTGACCCTGCAGTGTGATTGGCTGAGAGGCGTTCTATGAGTACCATTATCAGCTGGTAATGCACTGTAACCGAAGCTCTCCATGTATTACTCTGCCACATACATGTATCCTAGCAACAATGATGCAGATCTTACAATCCAAACAGTGCAGCTACAAACAAAAATGTTCTCGTCCTCTTTAATTCAAAATCTTTCAATAAATAGCGATAATGGCCTACGACCGCAGTACAGCAGTGCCCATATTACATGTTATAGCACTCCCTCTCGGGTATTACTGCTTAAATATCTATACTTCTACCTGAGTAATAATGGTAAAAAAAATTTTCACACCATTGTTTTTGTCCCAGCTTGTTTTCTGTCCCAGCTTTTTAAATGTTTTGCTGCATCAATTCCTAAATGAAATCATTTTTACATTTTGTTTTTATATACATTTATTTATATTTTACACAGCATCCCAACTTTTTTAGGAATTGGGGTTGTATGACAAAGTAATATGAGGCAGCCATCAAGATCAATATCATCGAATGACCTAGAAATTAGTGGTAGTTGTCTGTCTTTTTTTTTTTCATTAGATTTACTTATTTAAAAAAAATAATAATAAACAAAAAAATTGATGCCAGCATCAATAATATGTCATCTGACCCTAAATGGACAGATGCAGTTTAGTATGTTGAAAGTCTGCTAAAGGAAGGTCGTTTTTTTCCCTAAAGAGCTTAACACTTGCATATTTTTGCAGTTCATGATGGACGTAACAAATGTTCAGACATATGCTGCACATGTTAAATCAGTTCAGATCTACAAAGACGTTCTAATTAGAGCTCTGGAACTCGGGTGAATTATGAGGTGTGAATGTGACTGCGTCCTCTCCTCAGGTGGTACAGAGTCAGGGGTTACGGTGGCAGATGTTTGGTGCTACATGTCCCTGCTGGACAACTGGAATCTGGTGTCCCGCATGACTATACCACGCTGCAGACACAACAGCCTGGTGTACGACGGGAAGCTCTACACTATTGGAGGACAGGGAGTGGCTGGAAACCTGGATCATGTTGAGAGGTAGGTTCTCTTTTTGCTGCTATTAAACAAATCCTGATACACACACTTCTTCTCATTGAGTTATTTTAACCCTTAATGCTATATTACTGATATGTTGTCTTGTGTAAGGTTGTCCTTTTTACAGTTTATGTTTATTTTGATATCAAATATTGACAAGCTGCTTTACAACTACAGTTAAGTCCTTGTTCACATATATATATATAGCTCTGTTGAAAAAATTTACCACTTAAAAATAATACGTTTCTTTTATTTAACCAAATTGAAAACCTCTGGAATATAATCGAGGAAGCTGGATGATGGATGATCACAAACCATCATTTTTTGCAGAAGGAGTGGCATAAAGTTATCCAAAAGCAGTGTGTAAGACTGGTGGAGGAGAACATGCCAAGATGCATGAAAACTGTGATTAAAAACCAGCGTTATTCCACCAAATATTGATTTCTGAACTCTTAAAACTTTATAATTATGAACCTTTCTTTACATTATTTGAGGTCATCTTTTTTTATTTCAGACATTTCTCATTTTCTGCAAATGAATGCTCTAAATGACAATATTTTTATTTGGAATTTGTGAGAAATGTTGTTCGTAGTTTATGGAATATAGAACTTTATGCAAACATATACCTATAAATAGCAAAATTAGAGAAACTGATTCAGAAACTGAAGTGGTTTCTTAATTTGTTCCAGAGCCCACATATGGGTATTTTTTCTAGCAGCATTTCTATTTTTTTTTTCATCCACACAGGATGCAAACATAACTCTAAACAACAAAACCGACTAAATGCATTCAAAGTTAAGCATTCAAAACATTCCACAGGGATGCCACCTACACATAGATTTTTTACTTGGTCTATATTATCTGAATACTTTAGAACAATAGAAAAAAAATCCAAATATAAATAATGATTTCCACCATAATTATCTGCTCAACAGCATCACTTAGCAGGCTACAGGTCAGTGCAAATCCTCACCATTGTTTACTATGTTTTGATGTCTTCATCTTTTATGCGATAGCATGTAAAGCATGTATAGTTCAGTGTTTCTATAAGTATCTGGGTCTGTGAAATAGACTCTGTGCTTTCACAAATCTGCAGTACACCCGCCGAGTATGTGTATAAGGGTGGGATTGTAAAGGAAGGTGCGTAGACAGACAGGTGCTGTTCTATCATTTCATATTATATGCTCTACCTTTAATGTCATGACCAACAGTCTCACATGTTACTTTAATATTAAACATACTATTCGTCATCAAATTATTAGACATAGTCTATTCTATGCAGACACTAGACACCTGACATGACATGTTATTAGCATGGTTTTGTCAATATTGTCAATGTTGGGTTCAAGTAATGGGCTATAGAAGAGGACTGTACATAGAATGGTTATATAAAAAATGTATCAAATTCAATTTACATGGAAATTATATATATATATATATATTTAGTTTAGTAATTTGTAATTATGATTAGACATGAAAGACCTTGGCGGGTTAATATTTTAACGCTGACAGGTTGCGGAGGTTGGGTGCAGTAAACCTCTATAAATATTATATATAATTTTCCCCCATTAATTTAGGAACACATTCTACCAGAGACAGTGTTTTGAAAGCCTGTGATGCTCTTCAAAACTGTAGCATACAAACAGCAGCCCTGCTTTTTTCATTTTTTTCCCCCATGTTCTTCTTGCTCCTAGCACCTCTTGCTGGATCCAGGAAGTTACTGACATGACAGTGTGTGAAAAAGGCCAAGTGCTCGAGTTGCAGTCAGCCCACGAGGGCAAGATTAAACGGGGCAATCAAAAAAACATTACGGCTCTTATTAAAGGAGGCTGCTGCGCCTCATTATGGGAGTGAATGGAGCTCAGGAGTCCCTCTCAGCACATAAGTCCCTCAAAATGAAAACCCATAATTCGATATTTTTCCTTAATGCTTCCATGCTGTGGCATTATGATGGAATGCTTTCCTCCCCTCAACAAGCGTATAATAGTAACACCTAACTCCTGACTCCTAGCGTTACAGACTCACCTGCACGCTGTGTTTTCTCTGAGAGAGAGAAACGCGGACGTGTTGGCGAGGGTCATGTGGAATGCCTGCACAGTTCACAGTGCTTTATGAGCGGGAGCTTGTGGAGGAGGGCCTGGGCGTGGGCCTGCGTGAAGCTGAGCGAGAGGTTGCTGACCAAATGTCCCTGGATTTAATGGAGGCTGGGCTGGATCTGTCTGTGATGTGCTGGTAAATGGATCTAATAACTTCACCGCTCACCATAACATTCACATTATTTACGCTTCTCCGAGTTCAGCCGGCAGTCGCTGCTGTGCTGTGCCTGGAAACGACTAGGCGAGCGGCACAGGGATCAGCATGCATTATTCCTGTTACCGTGCAGTACGCTCTTTCAGCTGTAGGCAGCCTGGTACCAGCATATGTAAGAGCCGCGTCTGACTTTTTACACTGCTTGTGTGATGTATGCAGTACAGGGGGAGAAGGTCTTTATTTTCCACTGTAGAGAAAGAAAGAAAGAAGCAGCTTGAGCTCAGAAACACTGACTCTTGCATTTTCTACAAGAGCAACATAACATTTTACACAAGACACTACCAGACACAGTCCTGTGCTCCTTCATTTTAAAAGCCTATACAATAAAATAAATGTTTACGCTGTTTACTCTACTCTGCTAGTGAGTCCTAGTGAGTCAGTGGGGCCAGGAATATGTTCTCACACAGTGGTAATGTGGAATATAATTTCTATATTTCTGTATATAATTATATACAGATACAGTATATATAACAGTAACTGAAGTATCAGTTTAAAGCTGTTTATCCTGAGAGTTTAAGGTAATTATTATACCAGGTCTACTTTTAATAATGTCACAATAGATAGATAGATAGATAGATGGATGGATGGATGGATGGATGGATGGATGGATGGATGGATGGATGGATGGATGGATGGATGGATGGATGGATGGATGGATAGATGGATGGATGGATGGATGGATGGATGGATGGATAGATAGATAGATAGATAGATAGATAGATAGATAGATAGATAGATAGATAGATAGATAGATAGATAGATAGATAGATAGATAGATAGATAGATTTTGTAAAGCTATGAAACTGGACACGTACAAGGCTTTTGTGTAACAGCAGCAATATGTACAAATGTTTTTTTTTTGTTTGTTTATGATAAAACTATCTTATTAAATACTTTTTGCAGAGAAACAGCAGATAACATTTTTTAAACCAGTTTACACAATAACCTCGCTAACACCTAGCCAGGACATTTTTGGTGGACTACAAGGTCCTGCACCATTGGGAATACCTTTTTTCAGCATCTTTTCATCATTTTCTTAGATAAATTTAAAGCGTAAAATTTTTTATTAAAAACTTTGACTTTTCATTTTGGGAGTGACTATTTGAACCTGTGTACAAGTAGCTTTTGCATCACAGGGAGGCTAATTTCACCCCTTAATAAATAAAAAAGACTTTCAGCGAATGTGAGACAAAATAAAAGCGCAAATGCAAAGGATCCACTGGAAAATCTTGGCAGAATGTGGTTTAGTATATTAAAAATACTTTTTAGCATTTTAAGTACAATTACACATTCTAACCAAACATACTAAAGTTAGATCACTCTGGCCAGACTCAGCTGAGTGAGCTGCCCTACCTCACCTTGCAGTGCAGTTTACCCAAATGACTGGGAATATGTTATTTTTACCCATAGAGATCCCAGGACTCGTACATTAATATTGTAGCAAAGCAATGTCAAGCCTCTTGCTATTCTGTAAACTTTAGAATAAAGATTAATCATATCAGTAAATTAAAACTACTTAAAATATAACATGGTCATTATAGTCAAACAAATCTAATATTTGGGTGTAAGTGAGCAAAAGAGAGATTCTAGTGGCTAAACTGTGAAAATGAAATTTAGTTTTAATAATGTAGATTGACAAAATTAGTTATGACATACATGAGTTATCCAAAAAGCTTATATAACTCAACATATATATATATATATATATATATATATATATATATATATATATATATATATATATATATATATATAACTTTAGTGAGCTTTTATACTGTAATTATTCTGATTAAATAAATCAATATCGAGAGTTGAGCCTGGGCTTTTTTACTCACAATAGCCACAACAGAGCATTCAATAAAAAGGCAGAATCTTGTATATAGTGCATGAAATCAGTGACACAGTAAGAAAATGCAATGCTCCACGCTAATATATTTTCATTCCCAAGGTGGACGTGCATGCATTACAACTAATGTGGGATGGGTGGCATATTTTAATGAATTAAAGGGAGCATTGCCGGAGACTCCGACAGCATTGCCAGTGATATGTTAAGTTTAATTGGAGAAACTAGTCATCATGTGCCCTCCATTGCTCCATTGGTCAGATGGGCTCACTGAGGAAAGCAGTTTACATCACTGTTGCAGCAGACTCTGGTGCTCACCCATTGGCTGTTTGGTATGCGGGTGGCGGCCCGTGGCGTGTCAGGCACTCTGCTCTCCTGTGGCTGGCTGATTTGCCTGTAGTCTGAGGGTGATTGACACCGCTGCTGAAGGAGAATTTGTTTACGGGCCTGTGCTTATGGCCCTCTAGTCCGGCGCTCCTCGCCTCTCTCTCTCGGCCCCGGACTCGCCTAATTTGTGGCCCGCCATCCATCGTTCTCCGGCTTTTTTCACGCTCCTAACCATGAAATCGCCCACATTCGGAATTATGTCTTCAATCAGGCCTCTCCCAAGGCTGCGGCACGCTGCCTTTCTGTCTGCCCAGCAGGAGACTCCGAGCACGGCTCGAATAGAGGAGCCCGGGGTGCCGGGGCCGTCTGCAGTCTCTGGGTTATTGGGAGAAGGGCTTGGAGAATTACTGTTTGGGTCGAGGTTCTGCTGTGTGTCAGGGAGTGAATAAATTTACATTTGGCTCATTTGCTTATGAATGCGACAGATTTGTTTTGCCGTGATGGAAAATTCATTTCGAGAAAATGAAACACAAACAGACCGAATAGTATGTACAAAGCCCAACTGATTAATTATGAATTACTAACCATAACAGTGTTACTATGCAACTTCTTGAAATCTTGAGATGGAATTGTTGAGGTTAGGAATGATCTAAAAATGCCACTTATAAGCGTTATTCTGATTTTTTTATCCAGCATTTGTTCAGTCAGGTTTTTATTCTAGCAGTGATTTCTCTCTTTCTTTCTCCCTGATTATCTGTCAGAAATACTTCTGCTCTCGTTTTTCACTCTTTTTTTTACTGCTTCTGGAGCCTACTGGCGATATCTTGCCCCTCCACCTTTTAAAACAAAGAGAGATGTGTTGGCACTCTCCAACACACACAGCAGCCTGGTGTGTTGTGTTCTTCTGATCCTTTTCTCTCTCTTTTTTTTTTCTTTTGGCATAGATTCGGATGGAATCGGCCCTAGAGAATAACCTTTTTATTTTTGTATTTTTATTTTCAGGATCATGTTTGTGGCTGAACCTTCACTTCACTGACCTCCTTTTTCATGCACTGAGGAGCCTTTGTTAGTTTTTTATTTAATTATTAATATTATTTGTGTTATTTTCTGAAGCATCGTGTCGGTGGTTTTACGTGTGTTTGAAACAGAGCACACTGTTTTTTTTCTTGTTTAAAATACGCTGACTACCACAAACCTCAGTCTTCTTTAAACTCGCCTGCAGCGGTCGCGCTCAAGGTCCAGAAAGCAGAGCCGAAGAATAAAGGAATGCACCTGCAGTATTGAGAACTTTTATAAAGTATTCAGTGAAAAATCAGCCCAGCAGGGAGGAAATGTAGTTTTATATGATGAGATCATATTCAGTGGCTTTGCTAGAACAGTATTAAAGGGGCTTTAGAGATTCAGCACCCTTTCATAAATGTATATTAGCATTTTTATGCATTTTCTTATAACTCTTCAGTATCACTGTGTCAAAAATAGTAAGTACATGGCGTTAGTTGAGTTTGAGGACCTGTGAGAGGTGGTGTTGCTGATGCCCTGTTTAAGCTGGATGCATTGGCAATGCTGCAGGATGGATTTCTGTAGACAACACTCTCGACTCTCAAGACTTTCGACTGACTCATATCTGTGCCTCATTACTCCTTTCACTGAAGTGAGTCAGTGAATCATTATTGACCAGCTCAAAGCTTTCATTTTCCTTATGTCTTAAACAATAGCTTGTTTGTTGATATATTTTTTTCACCTTAAATGATAAAGCACTTACCTAAACTGTTGCACAGGTGATGAATGTAATATACTATAATAATAATAATAATATAATATACCATTTAAGGTTGAATTGAAATTGTGAAATTCTTGAACAATAAGAAGGTGAACAGGATCATTCCACTAAACTGAAGTTGGCTGATGGCCAAATGAGGCTAATATACAGCTGGCTATTCAGTTATAACCTTTTCTTGTCTTCTTTTTGGATAACTTACTTTGGGTTAATAAATGTGACAAGTAAACTATTTACATAAACTCAGACAGTATTAGCTTGAAGAAATAAATAGAATTTTACAGGCAGCTCTGTACATACAGCTCTGGAAAAAAAATAAAGAGACACTTCAGTTTCTGAATCAGTTTCTCTGATTTAGCTATTTATAGGTATATGTTTGAGTAAAATGAACATTGTTGTTTTATTCTATAAACTACAGACAACATTTCTCCCAAATTCCAAATAAAAATATTTTCATTTAGAGCATTTATTTGCAGAAAATGAGAAATGTCTGAAATAACAAAAAAAGATGCAGAGCTTTCAGACCTCAAATAATGCAAAAGAAAACACGTTTATATTCATAAAGGTTTAAGAGTTCAGAAATCAATATTTGGTGGAAAAAACCCTGGTTTTAAATCACAGTTTTCATGCATCTTGGCATGTTCTCCTCCACCAGTCTTACACACTGCTTTTGGATAAATGTATTCCACTCCTGGTGTAACAAATTCAAGCAGTTCAGTTTGGTTTGGTGGCTTGTGATCATCTATCTTCCTCCTGATTATATTCCAGAGGTTTTCAATTTGGTAAAATCAAAGAAACTCATCATTTTTTAGGTGGTCTCTTATTTTTTTCTTGTTTCTATGTCTTTGTCCAGTATTTAAAAGCAACCTCATCATCATTCATGATCATAAATTATTGTTTAGTGAGTATATATCTTGTATATATCTTGTTGAATAACTTAATTTGGTACATCTCAATTCCTCAATCTGTAGATGGCTTTATGAGCTCAGAAAGTCAGTCAGGTGAAAATGATTTAACCAGTTCAAACAACAACAAAAAAAGCCCTGAATACTTTAAATCTGAATCTGTACCAGTCTATAGTGTGTCTTGCTTGACTTCAGGACCTGGAAGTTGGTCAATATCTGTTGGAAGTTAATGGAGAGCTTTTAAGTTGTATCTTTGTACAGTACTAGGAAATCTAATAAGTGCAAGATACAAAAAAAAAATTGATTGATTTTATGCTAATTGTTGCTGCCATTTTACTACTATAATGAACAGACATTTTAGAAGTTTTTTTTTTAAGAAGAAGAAGAAGGAGATGAAGAAGTCCTGCCTCAGACCCCACAAGTAAGGTCTTTTACCCCCCTCTTATGATGATGCCCTTGGTCTTTTCATCTGTGACATACCGCTGATTATGGCTTGGAATTAGTGTGTGAAGTGTATGCAAACGCTAAAGTCTTAAGTCTATTAGTCTATTAGACTCAACAGTACTGTGACTAATTAACAGAAAGGGTCAGGAATGTGAGGTTTTAAAGCCGCTGCTGGCTCTGTTCTGGGTTCAGACGCTAGAAAGTTCCATTCAGAGCTGGAATGTGTCCTGCCATAGGTTCAGCTTCCCTCTGAAGAAATGTTTTGACACTAATCCTAACCCTATTGTCCTCTAACCTGAAGAAGCTGTCAGGCCTGTCAGTGCCCCCAACACACTCACACACACACACTTACCAAAGGTTTAGTGGCACTTTCTTACACAAAAACAGCCTGTGAAGACACAATGAACTTTGGTCATCGCTCATTAGCATCTTTTTTTCAGAGTATACTGTACATATGAGTGTGTGTTGTTAACAGTAGAAGAGTGTTTGTGTGTTTAGACTGTAGGAGAATGGTGAAATCGTCCTGTGGCACCCCCATCACCACGGTCGTGCAGCAGCTCCCGTGCACCCTGCCACGTTAATCCAGCACTCGGCGGGATTAGGGAATCTTCAGAACTTTGTCGCCTGCTGTGCCCCTCTGCTTTCTCCCCCGGCTCCCCCTGTCCCGCTGCTTAAACGCCTGTCTTCCACCCCGCCGCCCCGCTCTCTCTAGCTCTCCTCCATTAGGGAGAATTGGTACGTTGAAGATCCGAACCCTCTCGGAAAGCCCTGGCTAATTACCAGCCTTTCCCCTCGCTCCCTCCCTCCCTCCCAAACCCGGCTCGGCGTGCTGTGGGCGGCGTTCTCAGCGCTCAGCGGGGGGGCTGGCTGCTTCCCACTCAGTCCAGCGAAGCTCGGGGAGGAGGCCAGTGAAAGACTCCTCTCAGCCCACCCTCTCCAAGAGGGGTATATTTAGTCCCGGTGGGTAGCTAACGAGAGCTATCTGTAAAAAGCCTGCTGTTTCCAGCAGTCTCATCCCGCTAACTGAGAGCCTCAATCTTCGTCTTAGAGCACTGGCATCACGCCCATGGAGTTTTCCAACTTTTTTTTTTATTAAAAAAAAATATCATGACTAAAAAAGTCATGACTAAAAAATACATTTAGAAATAACATTTCAAGAATGCTGGATAATGGCATGTAAAACAAGCAATAAACAATAACCATAGCCCACAGGCCATATGTCCTATTTTATGCCCGCCACGCCTTATGTGGCCCGCGAGAGCTTGAAAAATCTTAGTGTCTAAAAATAAATAGGACAGAAACATGCTTTGACCGAAAACTACTTTTCCCACAATGCATGTGGATTCTATTACCTGCAATGTTACAGCTTAGCGACCGACGCTGCCGAAATTTTGCAGACAAATGTTTATTGTAATCTAAGCATCTCACTAGTTTGATGCAAGGCTGTTGCAGACATTTTTTTGGGAAATGCTACATCTGTCAAACATGTTCTTGGCAGCTCACAATTCTTGATTTTATTCTAATCAAGCCCCTTTTCAGTATGTCAAATGATTTGATCAAAGATTTTCATATTATAACTTGTGTTTGATGTTATTTTTCGTTCACTTGAATAGTTTGATCCTTGGTTGAAGTTTGTGGATTTCTTAACATGACTAATTAACAGAGAAACAAGCAAACATACTGCAATGATTTCATTGAATTAAGTAATAGATTCAAAGTAGTAACATCCATTTTCTTTACATTTGGTTACATTTTGTCACATTTTTAAGTTACATCTGGCCCTTTGAGGACAGTCATTACGCCAACTCCACCAATTTTTCTAGACTACTAAACTGAGAAATGTAGTTCTTAATATTGCAGTAATAATTAAATATGACATTTATTAACTTCATGTTCTCCCAACTTTAACCCTAAAATGACTGTCTCGAAGAACAGTGATGTATCAGTCTACTCATGCTTTATTAAGGCTCAGTAACACTGAGATAAATAACTGATCAGCAGCACAGTGATTTATCAGTCTACTCATGCTTTAGCAGAGCTCAATTAGCTACATGCCATGCTCTGATTTTAAGTCAATAATTGCTGAAGAATCTTTTTAAGTGTAAAGTGTTTTTTTTGTTTTTATATAGTCACCAAAATGTTTATATATTTATAACTGTATTCTGAATAAAAATGTAATTGTGAGACTCCTAGACAGCCGTGAGGCCAGACTGGAGGAAGACTGGAGTCTGAATTCTGTTGACAGTGTTCTTCACTTTTGCTGGGGCTTCCAGCACGCAGAGACTTTGGCTGTTGACAGGGATAGATCTTGGCTGTGCCCAGGGAGGGTATTATAGGTTGGAGGAAGTAATGGATGTAGCGGGGAGGCTGTGCACCATCGGCCAGATAAATGACTCGCTGATGCATTGGGAGATTTCGCCGGAGTTTCACCGGCAGGCAACTCATTTCTTTCCTCTTTTCTCTCTTTCTACCACTCTTTCTGCCCCCTCCAGCCCTGCCAGGCCGCCAGATTCTTTTTTTACTGCCAGAGACGGGGCTCGTAATGAAGAAAGAGAAGCTGAGGGACAGGGAGAGGGAGGAGAGGGCGAGGGGGAAAACGCCACAAAAAGATACATTAGGAATATCTAAGGATCCGTAATCACCTCCCGCCCGTGATAGATGGCTAGACAGCAGGAGCGTGGCCTTTGAGAAATGAGCGCAGAGCGAGAGGGCCTTAGCAGGAGTGTGGTGTCACGAGATCGCTGACCTACATGTCTTAAAAGCCTACCG
Organism: Astyanax mexicanus; assembly: GCF_023375975.1. NCBI lineage: Eukaryota > Metazoa > Chordata > Actinopteri > Characiformes > Acestrorhamphidae > Astyanax > Astyanax mexicanus. Next base: position 72,075,024 of record NC_064408.1, on the reverse strand, counting down.
TAGGTGGCGGTGAAAGATAGCGCTGGTGCTTCTGCACGTTAATAACACACTTCCACATCCTGTCCTTTTCCCGGACTGCCGGCGCGGCGGCACATCAGTCCAGGGCAGTCCACGGCAGCACCGGGAAAAGTGCTTCACTCGGCTCCTAATGAAACGGGAATCTCCTGGCGGGTAATGAAGTCCCGGCTCCACTCGCTCTGGGCTATGGCTGCTTGCGGACTGAGGTGCAGTAATTGGCGTATGACCTACTCGAGCGTCCAGTTGTAATGTCACTGTTTGTGTGTGTGTGACGCACAAATCCAATTAAGGCTGAGTACCGAGCTGCGTGCAGTTTTCCTGACGGAGGCTGAAGGTGCCCTCTGTAGTGATGGAGTAGGAGATGGGAGTGCGGATGCAAAGGTGTGTATGTGTGTGTGAGAGAAGTGGCGGATCATATTACAAATGAGTTTATGCACGTGGATTATCGTGCAAAATCTGGGAGGAGCGATTTTACAGCCGCTGTCAGAAGTGGATCAGGTGAAGGTGGCAGAAAGGTGAAAGCTGTAATTGTTCGGCGGCTGCACGGCACAGCACTGCTCTCCCCCTTCATTGTGTTTCTTTCTTTATTTATTTTCAGTTATGACTCATCCTCAAAAACAATAGACTTTATTTTGGTGCTAATTACAGCACATTTATTGTGTGTGTGTGTTTTTTTTTTATCGTTTGCTGTGTGAAACAGTGGCAGGGTTGTGTGTGGGGTTATGAATGGTGCTGTGCACAGTGTCTCTCAGAGTTCTGGAGCAAACCTGGAGGGAGCACCGTAGGGGGCTGGAGGAGGTTATTTAAATATATGGATATTCAAACTCAGCATCACATTTGTTCGCATATTCAGAAATTCAAATATGCAAATATTATTATTATGTATGTGTTTTGTATGTTTTTAACATATAAGTTATGGAACAATGAGAAAAAAGAGTAATGCTTTGCATCAGGAACACTGCGTGCTCTTGTGTACTCATTACAATACAATGCAACATACAGTATTTTCTTGCTGGAATTTTATTCCAGCAGAATGGGATGTTTAAATCGGATTTGATTAAAATGCTACAAAAAATATTAGTATTGCTGTGAAAATTAAAGTGCAGCGTAGGTTTTGCTATAGACTCCAATGCTACGTCACCTAATTGCCTATCCAATCAGCCGCTCCCTTCTGCCTTTAAATAACAAGAAATACACTAACATGCTAAAAGTCATGGGATAGCAGTAAATTGAAATGTCAGTTGATCGTGATGTGTTACCTCAGGAGACAACGTGGGAACACCCACACCTGTATAAAGTGTGAGGTGCTATCTAGTAAGTGAGGCTAAACACTGGCCAGTGCTTATTACAAGGCAATCTGAATTATCAGAGTACAAGCAAGGCCTAATAGTGAGTACCAGATGGGTAAGGTATTCCCTTTTTTAAAAATCTGTGGGCATTTATGGCATTCCTCAAACCACAGTAGGTGCTAATGATCATGACCTGCAGTTTCAGGCTAGAAAAGTCAGCGCACAAGTCAGTGCAACATTCTTTATCTTCTAATGGAACATGATAATAATCACTGTGTCTTTTAAACTGGAATAACTGTTAAAAAAAAAGAAAAAAAGTTTACACTAGTTTGACCCCTTCACAGACCAGGATTTTTGTCATTTGATATTACACCACAAAATCTTGAGGATTTCTATTCAAGCATTACATAAAAAGCTTTCATGTTTGATAAGGAACACTGAAATACTGAAAAGCAGAATTGTAATTGTAATAGAAAATATAAAAAAAAACATTTAAGTAAATCTGCTTATGTCAAAATATAATATAAAGAATAAAAACAAGAAAATTGTCTCTTTCCTAAACTTCATTTTAAAATCAGTGTTTTTCTGAATACAAATCAATCAGTTCATGTCCTCCAATCCTTTAGTTTCTTTATGTTCATCTATTTTTTATGTCTATTTTCAAACCAGCAGAATTTGAGTTGATTCCTGTTACTGATCTGTATTGAATGTATAGTAATGTGAGTTATTTTACTGCAGAAAAAAAGGGTTTTGTATCACCTACACCTGTAGCCCGTATACAGAACAAGGCCTTTTTCAAGGGGTTACGAAGAACTTGTCAAGTGTGTTTTGTCGTAGTCATTCTGCGTAACATATTTCAAGCAGTGGATTCTGCAGAAACACTACAAAACAAACAGTACAGAATCAAACAGACAGCGTTAACCTAGGTGGGCTGGATATTGCCTCTGAGATGTTTACAGTAGTCTTTTCATATAATTAGCTCTCATTATTTTCCTGGAAATGCTTGTGAATCTGCAGAAGGCCTTCCGTATTAATGAGCAAACGTCTGATTCCGTGGATACCAAGGTGAGGCTCTGAAGAATTGCTTTATTACACAGTGATGAAGCTATTAGCGTGGCAGAAAGAAGTACGTCATAATTAAGATCTGTCAGTGTCGTCCCGACGCTGTGGGTTTAAGCTTCCTGAGTGCGCCTTCATTCAAACTCAGTGGAGGTGATCAAACAGCGCACTTAATCATGCTTTAAGGGAGGGCGGTTTTTAATTGCGGAGTAATGGGCAACTTTGTCAGTAAGAAACATTGCGATGCATTGTGCTGATACAATAGCGGACTCGTTAGCTGCGTAGCTATTGTGTTGCTTGTTTTGCTCGTTCTGAAACTACAAACTACGCTCGTTCTGAATTACAATCTGTAGCCTTACTGAGCCATCTCTAATAGCTTTAGGGTTAATGTGTAATACTTTGGAGAATATCGTATTCCGAATACAGTAATATTACGTATTTTACCTGATTTATAGGGTGTAAATTGCCCTGCAGTGGGTGTGCAGATTATCTCATTAAGGCAGTATTCCTGTTAACCTGTGCAGAGACACTGGGACACTGTGTCCCTTTATAACAGAAATAATTATGTCTCTTTTATCTCCTCTGAGAACGGCAAGATAGACTACAGAAAAACATAGCTTTTTTTTGGACCGTGATGGTGTTGCTTCCCTGCCTCCGTGTTTCTCATCCTGGGAGGCTGCAGTTTGGCTGTACCTGTCGACGGGTTCACAGGTTAATTGTGCAGGGAACTGCAGGGCGACAGCTCGGGTCCGGCCATCATCTCTCAGAGGCACACAAACAGTCCGAGTGCCATCCAGTTGGACAGAGCTGTACTGTAGTCCTCTGCAGCGCTGCTAGTCACTTTCGGGCAGCGTTCTCCTCCCGCCTGAAACACCAAACGATTATATCCCAACCTGGAGTATATCTCCTGCAGTGCCCGTGCAGTGCCATGCTAACCTAATGCTAATCGTACACTAGAGAGCCTTTGACCGGTGGCGGTGTTGACGGAGTGAACTTGGCAGCCCCGGGCCGGAGATTTATGCAGCAGAAACCCTGCCAGATGCCGGCCGCCCCGTCACACACTCACACACCATCAACATATTGATTCCAGGCATGGCCGTGCATGAAAACAGCACGCCGTTAGCTCGTCGAGCCGCTGGCACGGCGAGTGGAGTGTCCGCGGTGACCTTCTCCACTCTCAATAGGCTGTTGTGCAGCTGTACCTGAGCGCTAGGTGAGATAAGCCCGCGCGCGAGCGGTCGGGGAAGCAGCGATAAGGTCAGGAGGAACTCTGATGTGCAGTTACATGCAATTCCTGAGATTTAAATGACTCGCTGCTGCATTTCCCTGCAGAGCGAGCAGGATCACAATTTCCATTTGTGCTTAATCACTGTAGCCGCTCTATCGCTGAAGCCGCCGCTACGCAGCGCAGTGTGGCAGTCAGATTTCAGTACCGCAGCAGCCTCTCCCAGGAGGCCGGCACTAGAGAAAGCACATTAAACCCTGCATACAAACATGACTTTTCTAGTATTTCTCATATTTTGTCTAACATGCACTTTTACACATTTTTCAATTGCGTCTGAGCTTCTGGTCAGATGATGCTGATCCCAGGATTGACGAGGTGTAAGTAAACTGTACACTCGCTTTAAGTAATAGAAGTTATAATCAGAGGTGTCAAGTAATTAAGTACAAATACTTCTTTACCTTATTTAAGTAGAAATGTTGGCAATCTCTACTTTACTGGATTACTTTCTACTTTTTACGTCTACTCCTTATATTTGTACACAATTATCTGAATTTTCTACTCCTTACATTTTGAAAATAGTCTCGTTACTCCTATTTAATTTCAGCTTGTTTTCATTCTGTCTTCTCATCATAAAAAAACACTATCCTAATAAGTATAAACTACGCCATTCTGACAGCCTATTGGTTTATACGCGATCCATCACACCTGCACACACCACATTCACATAACTCCAGCAAGAACATAGGAGACGTACAGTATGTAGTCTAGTATGAAGATGATCCGTAACAGAGACTCAAGATTAACATTTTAATATAACATTACAGTCATTGTAGTTTTGGGAAAAATGTGTTTTGTGGAGAGGGGGTAGTGCATTATAGGACCCTGTGGTGCGTTCTAAGCTTTTTCCCTTTACATTACTTTAAGTAGTTTTGGAATAAGTCCTTTTACACTTTTACTTGAGTTAAAAGCTTAAGTTTTTCTTAAGCAGAGGTGGACAAACAGCACTAGACATGCTTCATTTACTTTCCCTGGAAAAGGCAGCATGTTTTTCCCCTTTCCTACATGAAAAAAAAAACTTGAGTCAGGAAGAAGTGTGTCAATGCAACCACAGGGGAAAAAAAACACCAATAAAAAACATCTTTATGTCTTATTTTTATTGTTCTTTATTTGTTCATATAAGATCCCAAGTATTGAGCTATGGAGCAGTGGAGATGTGGAGATGTGCTCTCTGGAATGATGGTGCTCCATCCTATACTGTTGGAATGTATGGAGGGATGGGAACTTCACTAACACTCAAATTCTCACAGCAGTGCCACAAAATCTAGTAGAAAGAGTTCCCTGGACAGTAGAGACAGTTACTCCAACAAAAGTAGTGTGTTATCTTAAATATACCTTTGAATATTGAAAAATAATGAAAAATTATTAGTATCAAACACTTTTGATACTAATGGGAACATCCTTTGTGGAGATTGCCTTAATGTTAGAAAGTTAGGCATTGTTTTGACCTGCTAAATAAAGTTATGTTCCAAGTTAATATATATATATATATATATATTTTTTTTTTTTTTCAGAAATTGCTTTTAACAATGTACCATAATTTAATTTGTACTAAAGAGGCAGTACAGTAGATGTCTCACGTCTAATTTGCTCTTTCTGTGTTCGTTTGTAGCTCCGCCCCAGTCCAGTGTTCCTCCACGTGCTCCCATCTGTGTGCTTACCTGTTTAATTGTAGCTCCGCCCCCTTGTTACTTGTCCTTAGGTGTTTACTGTTTCCTGTCCCCTTCTGTGTGTAGAAATAGTTTCTTTCATTCCTGTCTCCCTCATCAGCGTTAGTCAGGTTTCGTGTTTCCTTTGTTAAGTTTTTTTTTTTTCCTCTCCCATATTTTCTTTATGTTTCATTTGTTTCGTTGGTTTGTTGGTATTTTCTATAATAAATATTAACTCGCATTTGCGTCCTCCTTCGTGTCTCATACCTGCTCCAAACCTGACAAGATGTAGTAGAATGATTAATTAAATATTAATGTTTTAGATCTTCTGAAGTGTAATTAAAAGCTAAACAGAAACAGTAATACCAGTAAATCTGCTTTTTTTTTGTTACATTTAAAAATATCCAAGTGCACACCTTATTGAATAATATTTCAATATGATTTCTACCATTCCAGAAGCGCAAACTTTATATTGATGCTTCTGGATGCACCGGTGCATTTTCCCAACTTTAGGTATATATATATATATATCACAGTGCACACCTTCCCTTCCTCCAGTGGAGCTCATCTTCTCCCAGTACCCCATGGGTTATCAAAGCGGCCAATCACACACTTCCCTCCAGCTCCCTGAGTGTGATTAAATTGTGTCTAGAAGGGGAGGGCAGGGGAGGAGAGGAGAGGGGGAAGGAAGGAAGGAGGTGAATCTGGGTCACAGTACAGTAGCTCTCTTAATTACGGCACGCCGGCAATGATAGCATCGCATAGCATACATCTCACACCACGTGCTCTGCAACACTCATCCTGCAGGATCTCATCAGCTCTGATATCAGATGCTGTATTGATATCATCATATGATCCCTTTTCCTCTTCTTCCTGCTCTGCTGCTAACCATGAACTGTGAGCTAACCTGTGTTAGCACTGCGTCATTTAGCTGACTGCCTTTGGCTTAGTTGAACAGTATTTATACAGTAGTGCTTGAAAGTTTGTGAACCCTTTAAAAATGTCTATATTTCTGAATAAAAATGAGCTAAAACATAATTAGATTTTCACTAAGTAGATAAAAGTAGATAAAGAGATCTCAACTGAACAAATGTGCCACAAATATTATATTTGGTCATTTATTTATTGAGGAAAATTATCCAAAATAATCCAAAAATTTGTGAGTGACAAAAGTAAGTGAACCTCTAGGAATATCAGTTCATTTGAAGGTGAAATAAGAGTCAGGTGTTTTCAGTCAATGAGAAGACAATCAGGTGTGAGTGGGTGGAAGAACAGGAATTTATCAAAGTCTGCTCTTTATAACAAATGTCTGTGGAAATTTATCATGGCACGAACTAAGGAGATTTCTGAGGACCTCAGAAAAAGAGTTATTGGTGCTCAACAAGCTAGAAAAGGTTTTCAAAACCATCTCTAAAGAGTTTTGACTCTTTTCACATTCAGACAGATTGTGAACAAATGGAGGAAAATCAAGAGCATGGTTACCCTCCCCAGGAGTGGTCAACCAACACGAATCACTCCAAGAGCAAGGTGTGTAATCGTCAGCGAGGCCACAAAGTACCCCAGTGTAACTTCTAAGCAACTGAAGGCCTCTCTCACATTAGCTAATGCTTTTGATACAGAGTTGAAGCTGTTCTGTATAAACAAATAGGCTAAAATTCCTCCAAGCCAGTTGGTTAGTTGCAGTTATTGCTGCAAAAGAGTGTCACACCAGACACTGAAGCAAAAGTTCACTTATAGTTGTGTTCAAAACGATTCTGATTGTTTTAGTAAGTGTCTTAGTAAGTTTAACAATTTTATTTTTTGTCTTGTTCACAATCACTACTCTCAAGAAGAGAAGTTTTAATCAGATGTTTGCAATCAGGCATTTAAAGCACCTGTAGATGTGAACAGAATCATAACAAGCAGCAATTGCTCTCAGGTATCTGGAACCTGAGGAACTGCTACAGGACTTGTCAGAGGGAGGTGCTGAAATTACGGGCCAGACAATAAAGGGCACCCTGCTGACTCCAAAGTCAACTCCGTATGCCAAAAACAATGTGGATAAACCACAAACAAAGGTTTTGGGATACTGTTCTCTGGAGCAATGAGGCAAAATTGAAACTTGGGCCTATGGTTCAGCAATATGTCTGAAGAAGGAAGAACAAGGCTTATACAATACATCAACACCTTGCCTACTGTGAAGCATGGTGGTGGGTCAGTCATGCTCTGGGGCTGTTTTGCTTCTTCAGGTACAGGGAATCTCTATCGTGTGGAAGGTACCATGAATTTAGTTTAAGTCCTTATTTGATCTGATAGTGAACAAAATAGAACTGTACTTTTCCACTGTAGAAGTGCTGTAGGATCTACACAACAACCAGGAAATTAGTAAAAGCTTTTATGGCCCTGGACTCTGCTGTCAAGACATTGATGGCAAACTAGATTAGGGCACTTTAATAAATCCCAGGAAATAGTGGTTAAATCAGATGCTGTTCCACATCTCTCTTCATTATTCTTTCATTTTACCAAATGGCCACATTTTGTCGCGATTTGCTCGTAAACACAGAAGCTTTTTTTTTTTTTCTCCTAATGTTCCTCCACCTCCTGCCGCTTCTTTCTCAGATACTGCTTCATATTCCTCTCCCATTTTTCATCACCTGCAAATTTCCACACTGGCAAAAGCAATTTGAGAATTTATTTATGAACAAGTCTGTGCTGCGTAATTGATTACATTTGCCTCATCATTGTGCTCCATGCTCTCATCCAGTTTCTTCATTAGGTTTTTATGTAATCCACCGCTGCTAAAGCTTGTTGGCTCTCTCCATTAAGACACAGCGGGATTAAGCCTCCTTCTTAAACTTGGAGTTTATTTTGACATTCCTCTCAGCAGCTATTAGAGGGGACATTATTCTGCATGCTGGCTGACAACGTTCACGCTCACTCACCTGCTCAGAAGCACATGAATGAGCTCAGATAGTCGTACGCTGCTGATCACTGCTGCTGAAGACATTCGCCGGCTCTCTGCTGATACGTGTGATGACACATGTGGGATTACACTGATGACATTTCATTATACTGTGTCACAATGTAATGATGAATGGTCCAGTATAAAAAAAAACTGAATAGCACTGCGAACTTATGAACAACATCCAGGATTCTCTTATTTTTATACTACCTATAAAATCTCTAAGCAGATAACAGAGATAACAGACAGATATACGTAAATGCAAGGGGGTTGTTCAGTTAATCAGAAATACCAGAGATACAACTAAATAAATGAATAAAAAAATCAATTTAAATACTGTTGTACCTTTAATATATGCATATAATCACATAAAAAAAAAAAAAAAAAAAAAAAAAAACACTGTTCACAGCTCAAAGAATAGTGTTTGGGATCCTTGCTTAGCTTGCATTGAGTGGGATCACCTCACTGTGTTTCTGTTTCCTACGTTTTATTGCTTTCAATGCTGCCAATGTTTATAAAAGTTTTTGGGTCTTATATAAAGCTGGGTAAATATTCAGAGCTAACAGTAAAAGTAGACAGTGAGATTGTCACAACAAATGCCAGTGTTAAGAAACTCAGAAGTGATTTTTATGGTTCTCAATCAGATGAGAGTATGATGCCGCGAGCCCTTTTATGCTAATGTAAATAAAAAAAAACAAGAATTTTTTGCTAGAAAAGCTGCTTTTTTGGATAGACCTACCTTACAGATATTGGCGGGATCTCTCAACAGCAACCTCATTTTGACTACTAACTCACAACTAACTCCTGTTATATTGGTTATATTTAAAATTTAAGAACAAGTAACGAACGAAAAGCTCAAAACAATCTGTTAAGGATTATCTTAAAACTACATCCATGTACTCACCGGGAACTCATTTCAGATCCATGAACTGGGAAAAAAATGTCATTCTGCAGCTGTGCTTTGAAATATATACCCTCTTAAGATTAAAAATAGCCCATTAGACAGAGTTCTAAACAGGTTTTAAGAAGATGGTTCTCTAGAAATAGCATAAAGTTAGTGGAGACATTGAGAGTACTAAATATCATCTGAAATATCTTTACTGGTTTTTATGGTTTTATCTAAAAAAATGTGATCTGTAGAGGCATTTTTAAATGGAATCCTATGAGGAAATGTCTAAGCTAAAAAATGTCTGCACAAAAACTGTACAAATAATCACTTCAGAAAGCACAAGCAACTTAATTCAGTACAGTTTCCAACTTAATAAGCCTAAGTGCTTTATTGTGATTTAATCCTCAGTGATTTGAAGAGTCTAATGCTTGTTGTTTCGTGTATGTACTTTTAAATCATTAAACAAATTCAATCAATCAATCGATCAATCAATCAGTCAATCAATCAATCAGTCAATCAATCTAAAGTAAGTTTGTTTCTAATACTTTTAGTGCACTAGTAACTGTAACACAACCTACAGTAAATAATGCCGCTCAGGTAAAGTAGCTTTACTCAGTAAAAAAACACACGTTATGATGATTGCATGCTGGGGCGGATTTGGATGTTCTGGGGCCCCAAGCAATGTTTTTTTTTTTTTTCGGTGGCCCTAATCAAACAGATTTTTTTGTATATCAAAATGCAATATTGACTCACCTTGCACTATTTTCAGTCTTCATACTCTTCATGCTCTCAGAATTGAACCATCCTGGTTTTAGTTTCAGCAACGCATTGATAATGTTCTCCATGTTTAATGACCTACGGACTCTACGGAAATTTTTATCAGTTTTAAGGAGAAGAAGCTTCTTTCGCCTTAAGGAACAATGATAGGCTTTCTAAGTCTACCTCGCCTAGCTTAACGTGTGTGTGCAGTGTCTCTTCGATGTCGAACAAAAAGGAAATGATGCATTCCAGGGTTTTTTTTTTTTTTTTTGACAACCTTTTGGCCAGCAGGGGGCTCCCTGATCCCTGGGGCCCCAAGCAATTGTGTGGTTTGCTTGGTGGTAAAATCCACCCCTGTTTGCACGTATGTGGTTCATTCATTCTGTCAGCAGGACATTGCTGTGTTAAAACTAATGTTTTAGATCTAGAGGGTTGGCTCTTTCCCCCACATTTTATAATATATACAACAAAATAAACACAGTCTGTATACGTTTACGTATCAGTTGTAGACAGTTGGTAATGGCAGTGTTGTGTTGAGTGGTGTCCTTTGTTCAGCAGATTAATGAGTTTAGTTACGAGTGTTAGGTGTGAGTGATCTCCTAGTCTCTGAGAGTCATTAGGAGCTCTTCTGAAGTGATTCAAAGGAGCCCTGATTGCAGATCCTGAAAACAATGGTCATGTGGATGAGCTCTCCATTTGGATGGCTCTCTGTGGTGTCCTCTGATGAGCGGCCCACAAGCTCTGATATTAGCTCACAGGAACTTTCCACCAGGAACGATCAGGGCACGGCAGCGGAGAGCGCTACGGCAGCCGCGGGAATTCTCTTTCATTGTGGTCCTAATAAGCGAGACCGTCGACACCGTGTCGGCTCCATTTTTCCAATAATGAAGATCAGTATAAAGACAATGTCTGCTCCTTGATCCGGCCCCGCCGCACGGCGAGGGGGTAAGAATAGCATGGAGCTGGCATTACTACTAACTTCCTCATTTCCTCTCTTCTTCCTCTGCAGATATGACACCATCACTAACCAGTGGGAGACAGTGTCTCCACTGCCCAAGCCTGTCCACTCAGCAGCAGCCACTGTGTGCGGGGGGAAGGTGTACGTGTTCGGAGGGGTGAATGAAGCTGGACGATCGGCTGGAGTCCTGCAGTCTTACGTCCCTCAGACCAACACCTGGAGCTTCATAGAGTCGCCTATGATTGGTGAGCGAGTTCAGTTCATTTCAATGAAATTATACAAATATTGTGTGCCTTTACAGTGGCTTGCAAAAGTTTCCATACCCCTTAAACTTTTCCACATTTTGTCACCTTACAACCACAAGCTCATTTGTATTTCATTGAGATATTAACTGAGAGATAAACAAAGACAAAGTATTGCATAAGTGTGAAGTGGTACGAAAATGATACATGGTTTTTATTTTTTTTATCAAATAATAAAAATCTGAAAAGTGTGACATGCAAAAGTATTTGATGCTTAGTAGAGCCACCATTTGCTGTAATTACAGCTGTAAGTGCTTTAGGGGTTTGTCTCTACCAGCTTTACACATCCAGAGACTGAGATTTTTGCCCATTCTTCTTTATAAAACAGCTCAATCTCAGCCACGATGGATGGAGAGCGTCTGTGAACAGCAGTTTTCATGTCTCTCTACAGGAAGCTCAATGCTATTTAAGACTGGATCATTCTAACACATGAATATTCTTTGATTTAAACCTTGAACCATTCCACTGTAGCTCTGTAGCGTTGTGTGTTTAGGGTCGTTGTCTTGCTGGAAGGGGAATCTTCGTCCCAGTTTTAAGTCTTTTGCAGCCTCCAACAGGTTTTCTTCCAGGATTGCCCTGTATTTATCTCCATCCATCTTTCCATCAACTCTGACAAGCTTCTCTGTCTCTGCTGAAGAAAAGCATCTCTTCAGCATGATGCTGCCACCACCATGTTTCACAGTGGGGGCAGTGTGTTCAGGATGATGCACAGTCTTACTTTTCCTCCCCATATAATGCTGTGCATTTAGGCCAGAAAGTAACATTGGCCTCATCTGACCACAGAACCTTCTTCCAAGTGTTTGCTGTAACTGCAAACAACAATTAATATGTTTCTTTCAACAATGGATTTCTTCTTCCACTCTTCCATAAAGGCCATATTCGTTATGATAGTTGTCCTGTATACAGATTCTCCCATCTGAGTTGTGGATTTCTGCAGCTCCTCCAGAGTGACCATGGGCCTCTTGGCTGCTTCTCTGAGCAGTGCTCTCCTTGCTTGATCTGTCAGTTTGGGTGGACAATTATGTCTTGGTAGGTTTGCTAGTGTAGAATACTTTTTTCTATTTTTGGACAATGGATTGTACAGTGCTTCTTGGGATGCTCAAAGCTTGGGACATGTTTTTTATAACCTTTTATTGCTTTAAACGACTTCTACACAACTTTATCTTTGATCTGTCTGGTGAGTTGCTTGGTCTTCATGATGCTGTTTGTTCACTAGTGTTCTCTAACAAACCACTGAGGTCAATATATAGAACAGCTGTATTGATACTGAGACTAAACTACACACAGCTGGACTCTATTAACATATTCAGTGATTTCTGAAGGCAGTTGAGAGCACTGGATTTTTTATTTAGGGGTTTTAGAGTACATGGGCTAAATACTTTTTTAGATTTTTATTTGATTAAAATTTTTGAAAACCATGTATCATTTTCGTTCCACTTCACACTCATGCAATACTTTTCTTTGTGTTTGTCTGTCACTTAAAATCTCAATAGAATACATTTAAGTTTGTGGTTGTGAGGTGACCAAATGTGGAAAAGTTCAAGGGGTATAAATACTATTGCAAGCCACTGTATACATTGCCATGCAGTAGATCGGGCACCAAACTGTGCAACTGTATGTAAGTAGAATATGAGTTGATCTCTAAAAGACAGACAGTTAAGGATGAAACTTTAAGATTTTTGTTTAGTTAAAAGTAAAAAGGTGGAAAATCACAATTAAAAAGTTTGGAGTAGTAAGTATTACGAAAGTCTCAGACTTTAATTGGGTTGTTAAGGCTATGACTCTGGCTTTACACTCATCATTAGGCAAAGCTAAAGATGCTGCTTTAAAAAATACTCTGACTTTTCAAACATTGTCTCAACAATAATCATCAGCCATCAGCTTCTAAGCAGCAGCTTTCTGACACTCTAATCACTGAATAGTTGAAGAAGGAGAAGTCAGTAAGAGAATGTGAAGCTGCTGTCTGGAACACCAAGAACACTTTCAGAGAGATTGTTAAAAATGTACATCAAAGCCCCACTTGACTGTAAAGCAGATGCTCGAGTGGTGATGTTCTCTCTACTACTAATACTACTGCTGCTGCTGCTCAGCAACACCCAGACAAATGTGACCTCTTCATGCTAAAACGTCAAAAAAAAAAAAAAAAAAGTCTGATGCATTTTGGAAACAAGTCTTGTGGATCAATGAACTTCTGACCACAATCAGCACAGGACTTTTTCACAAAAAGAAAACTGCTGCATCTGTTAAGACTGTGTTAAGTGTTGCAGTCAGTAGTATGAGGGACATTTAACTGGAAGAGGGACAAATAAATTCAATTAAATAGCAGCAAATTCTGGAAGCAAATATCAAGCCATCCATAAAAATCTACAGAAGGAAAAAAAAAATAATCACATAAAATACACCTAAAAATGCACAATAAATGACCTTAAGTAGCACAATCAGAATTATTTGACGCGAAGGTCACTCTCAGCTAACAATTTTTAGTCAATAGAATGACTTCAGTATGTTATAGCTAATGTTGTTCAAACATTCATTCTGTCAAGTTTTCTTGATGTCCTTTAAATGATTTTATTTAACGTTTTGAATGCTCTGCTAACATTGCTGCAACAATTATGTCACTATTTTAATTTTTAGATTTGGAAATTTGACTTCTAACATTTCCACAATGTTAGCATTCATCTCTCTGGGAACGTTGTGTAAGAAATTTCTAATAATATTATGATGCAAACTATTTTGTTAAATGTTTTCAGAACAAGCTAAACTTTCTGAAACCTGTTTAAAACATTGCTTAACGTTCTCTGTTAGCTGGGCTGTTGCTTGACCCAAACGTCACCAACTGGGCAAAAACATTTTTGGAACTTTGAAAGATTTAAATAGGCAAAAGTAATTTTTTATGTGTCATCTTTATTCTTGTGAAAAGAAAGTATACTTAAGAGCATTTAAAATATGTTCTAATTAGCTAAAGAATAGTAAAAGTGTATTTTCTATTTTTGCATATATATATATATATATATATATATACGGTATATATATATATATATATATATATATATATATATATATATATATATATATATATATATATATATATGTGCGTGTTTGTTGGAATTTAGCTTACATGTAGAAGTTGTAAATATAAACCATGATTAGCCAATAATTGTTTTTATTAACATCTGTTAAACATGACTAAGCACTTCTACAGCTCTGTTCAGTAAAATAAATATACCCGGTGTAAAGTGAAATGTAAAATTATTTTAATCCATGTACAGATGATTTCCAATAGAAGTAAAAATGTAAAATATATAATATTATATTAGTAAGTAACCAGTAACCAAGTGGTTACTAAACGTCACCAACTGGGCAAAAACATTTTTGAAACTTTTAGAAAGATTTAAATAGGCAAAAGTCATTTTTATGTGTCATCTTTACTCTAGTAAAAAAAGAAGTATACTTAAGAGCATTTAAAATATGTTCTGATTAGCTAAAGAATAGTAAAAGTGCATTTTTTATTTCATATACTTCATGAAAATACACATTAAACATACTTTTTCTGTATGTAAAATAGTGTATTTTGTAAAAAAAAAAAAAAAAAGGTTATTTTGTAAAAAAAAAATTATTTTTAAGCAATATGCTTAAAATTATACGGTAGTAAACACTGCTTAATGTACACTTCAGTGTATTTTTGCTCAAGTAGCATTAAGGTGTACACAATATGTGCAACAATCCTCTAAGCAGTACATTTACAATATACTTCAAGTGTATTAAAAAAGATGTTTTAAAAAAGTACTTTTGCACTGGAGAAATGAGGCTTTATATATAGAAAAATAGTAATTATAGCTGTGAATTTAGTACTGTGCAAACTGAATCATCACACACGCTTATCAAAATGTGTCTAATTGTTTGGTCAAAACCGTCTTTTTAATTGGCATTCTGACAGTTTCTGACTTGCTTTTTAAACAATACATGCTTTCAGTCTGCTGCAGCTAATAACGATGTAATTTGTCGTTTTGGTGTTTATTGTTTTAATTAGTGCATTTTAGATTAAAGTGCCAGAAAGCTACTTCTAGTTTGAACAACTCTAACTGAAAAAAAAACTGTTACTTGTTGGCTATATTAACACTGTGAAGTGAAGGGGGAAAAGAGGAACATTCATTCATACTGACATTTTAAATTGATTGGCATGTGTGCGAGGTCAGGAACCTGTCCGTATGAAGACCTATAACCATTTTAGAAATGGAAAATTGAAAGTTGAAAGCTACTACCTTGTCACACTTGGAGAGTGAAAATATTGTCATGCTGTGGATTTAAAAACATTGCATTGCTTTCTTTTTAATTGCAAAGTGGATATAGTGCTTATTTTGTAGAACTTTCTGTAATAGGATTCATTTTCTTTGTTTTTGTAAGAGAGAAATGTCTGTAGTCGGAATCACAGATCATGCTGCTTGCATCAGCAGCCGGAGTCTGAGAGAGAGCACTCTCTCCTCACCACTCCTATAGGGATGTTAGTCAGCACAGGCCTCTGTTAGCTGATGTATCAGAGCTGGGGAGCTGCGCTTTCCTCCCCTGTTATTCATCGTATTTCATCGGCGGTTGGCTGTACAGAGGTCCTTGAAAGTTTGTGAACCCTTTAGAAAGTTCTATATTTCTGCATAAATATCATAATACTTAAAACATCGTCAGATATTTTTTCACAAAAGAAACACTGTTGTTGTTGTTTCTTCAGCTGAGAACCAAACAAGCTCCGGCATCAAACATGCCTAAGCGGATGGATTACATGTGGCGTGAGATGAAAAGTCTAGATTTATTCTTTTGTTCCTGAGTCAAGCTGGTGTGGATGGATGGAGGGAACAGTGCGCTATGAAGGAAGAGGTTGTTGGAGTCGTGTTGGGCTCACACCGGTGCGCTCTTGTTATGTGTGTGCGTGTGTTTCTCCCGCCCCGTCTCCATGTGGAGGACAGGAGTTGATTATCAGAGCTAAGAGGCAGAGCGGATGTTGCCTGTGGCTCAGGTGCGAGTGGGGGAAATGTTAGTGATCTCAGCCCTGGAGGGTGGGCGAGTTCTTCTGGCACCGTACAGTGCTCCATCTTTCTCTCCCCCCCCCCCCCCCCCCCTCTCTCTCTCTCTATCTCTCACTCGCTCTCGCTCTCTCGCTCACGCTGTCTTCCTCCTCTTGGAGTGAGGCGTCTGTCACCTGGCTATGGGCAGGCCTGATTGGAAGGAGTGAGTGATTTGTCTGGTGAAAATGAGTCTATGGCCGTTGCAGAGCCAGAGAGGAGGAGTAGAACAGTGGGATTTTAGTGGTTCCAGCTGATTTTCTGCCATTATTCCATCTCTCCATCCCTCCCTCAGACACCTCTCAGAACTCTTGTTGTGTTTCTCTTGTAGC
The DNA here is from genome assembly GCF_023375975.1 of Astyanax mexicanus. Taxonomy (NCBI): domain Eukaryota; kingdom Metazoa; phylum Chordata; class Actinopteri; order Characiformes; family Acestrorhamphidae; genus Astyanax; species Astyanax mexicanus. Next base: position 72,058,492 of record NC_064408.1, on the reverse strand, counting down.
AGAAATGTTACTGCAGTTCTGCACTCGTGAGTCAATAGAGAGAGTATGGGTTGATTAGTAATAAGGGAACATTGTCAATACACTGATACTGTACGTCATGGCATCATGGGATAGCTTTACACTGATCATGTGATCAAGTTTTCCCTCGACGAGCCCAGTGTGATCATGGCGAGGCGAGGCGAGCAAGGCCTGATATTGAGAGTCAGATACATGAAAAAAAAAATGTTTGGGCGTCCAACTCAGAAGGCATTACCACCTACAGTGAACAAAGCAGTTGGAGGTTAATGATTGTGACCAGCAGCATCTGGCTAGAATTGTCCATGTGAACACACAACCAACCCTGAAAGAAATCACATCCACATTCAATACAGAGACCTCACACACATATCCTGCAGATCAGTGTATCGTTCTTTAGCCTTCATGCGACATGGCAAAAGTCATGGGACACAGTACTAGTTCCTGTTGTACATTTGTTTCTACTCACATACAGCATCTCTTTCTGTCTTTCTCTCTCTCTCACACACAAACACTAGTGTTCTAATAGGAACTGTCGATACTATTTTGAATAATATATTACACAGTGTAGATCATTTAGAAATGTTACACAATTGAAGATACATTAAAGCTTCAAAGAAAGGACATACAGTTAGTAATAAAGCCGTCTGCAAAATAATATGTAATTAAATAAATTCATTAATCAATTATAATTATAATTGGTATTCAAACTATGGGATAAGACAACTTCTGAAAAATTGCTGCTTGCAATTTTAAAATATTCATAAATTAAATTGTCTTGGTGTTCAAAAATAGAATAGAATATTTCGATTTTGATGCGTTGATACATTAGGAACACAATAATCAAGCATCATACAGTGTTATCTTAGAAAATTGCAAATGTGGATAAGCCCTACACAGTTGGTACAGAGCCACTGACAAATGAGCTGACCTGAATGTTTTAAATGATTTCTATTATTACATTTAAACTCATTTATAACTACATTTAAATATAAAGATGGACATTAAACAATTGAAACTGTGCCTTAATGCCAGGTGTAGTCTAGCTGTGGAGCAGTGGAATTGTATGTTCTCTGGAATGATGGTGCTCCATCTAGTACTTTTGGGATGAGTTGCGGAGTTGGGGATGAGGTAAGGAGATGATCATCCAATATCCTCACTGCACTAATGCTCTTGTCGCAGAAAACATTTCAATCCTTACAGAAATGCTCCAAAAGCCTCTTCTGGACAGTACAAACAGTTACTCCAACAAAAGCAGGATAAGATTGTTTTAATTACATTTTTAATTTCATAGCGTTCCAATACTTTTAGTGTCCATTTAGTGTATTCAAATGCATTTTAATGCAAATAGTTTGAGAAGTTGTAGACTAGGACAGATCAGTTTGCAAACTCACTGCCCTTAATTAAACAGAATGTTTTAAGCTCAATGTGCTTCTGTTTCAACTTAATTATTTTTGGATATTTTTTTCTCCCATTTTCTCCTGATTAAGCTGCTATTCAGCTGTATATCTCCCAACACTGGTGATACTACAACACCAGGAGAGTGAAGACTAGCAGAATGCCTCCTCCCATATATATGAAGTCAACCACCACCTCTTTATGAACTGCTGTTGATGAGTAGCATCACAGTGCGTTTGCAGGAAAACGCAGCGACTCGGTTCTGATACATCAGCTCACAGACGCCTTGTGCTGAGCGACATCAACCTTTAGAGTGATGAGAGGAGAGAGCGCCATCTACACACCCAGAGAGAGAGGGCAAAGCCCATTGTGCTTTTCTACCAGGGCACTTGCAGCATCTGATGGCGAGCTGCATGACCGGGATTCGAACCAGCGATCTCCCGATTATAGTGGTATATTTGTAAATATGGCGGTAATTGGACTCACAGGAGAGTGTAAATGTTGCAACTCTTTGGTATTGGGTAAACAGTAAAAATCTTTCATTTAAAACAGCGACTGCAAACCTTTGGATGCTCAGAAACTTTGGTTATGTTAGGTAATTTTCTATTCCTCACAAATTCCATGATCGCATCATTCAAACACGAGTGTCACAAACTCTGTAAATCCGATCCACACACTGGCGGTCCCGCTGTGAGCAGATTCTTTCAGCACTAATTTAGCCACCGCGCTCCCCGCTGACAGACAAGCTGTCATGGAAGGCCAGGTGGAGAGGCGAGGGGGGAGAAGTCGTACTGGAAGTGGAGCGCGGGAGCTCTGATCGAAAACAATTACTCCTACAAATCGCGGCGAATTTGCCGAGCTTCCACAGAGGAGAGAGAGAGAGAGGCGCGTTAAAAAGTGATTCAGAGGCCCTGCAGACAGGCTGATGAGTTATCGGCCATCCGGCTCCCGCCCGTTCAGGTAGCCGTCTGCGCCGGAGCGCTTATAAACTTCACTGTTCCCGTGACTCATCACCAGCTGTGTCACCCTGCCACCGGCAGCCCTGTCGGAAAACATTCTCTGAGCTGGCCAATCACGGTTGAGAAGAGTTAAGAAGAGTGTTTGTCAGTTTTTTCGTTATATATATATATATATAGTCCTTGAATGTTGAGTGGCGGGCAGGGCAGTTCTTCAGAGAGTCTTCAGTGGTCAGGTTGAGATGGGACGTGCTGAAGTAGTCCCACTTCAGAAGCCTCAAGGTGTTTATTAAAAATAAAACAAGAAACGTCCCTCCATTCCCAGCCTGTCTGACTCTTTCACAACCCGGCTATTCCAACAGCTTGTTTATTTAATAGCCTCCTCCTCCTCCTCCTGCTTCTTTTTCTTTTTTGGTCTGTTTCCCATCATTGAGGCATAGGCTTAGAAAATGGAAGCAGACATCTCAGCAAATTGGTGGCTTGAACTGTATACTTCTGCCTTTATCTCTGGTGGAACGACGTGTTCCATGTTAGTGTTGCTGTTTACGGCCCTTTCATTTGATAGACACCTCGGAGTTGTCTTGCCAGGGGCAGAATCTCACCATCAAAGCGCTAGCTCTAATCCCTTTTGTGTGGTGTTTGAGCCCTTTTGTGTGGCAGTTTTTTTGGGATTGGTGCACAATAACACGGGCCCGGCTCCAGTAGATACGGCACGGCCAATAGGAGCAGGGCTCCGAGCGGAGGAAACGAGACGAGTGTGGCAGTTGTTTACGAGAGCTGAAGTAAGGAGCGCATTTTCATGTATTTATTCATTTATTGTTTTCATTTTCATTTTTGTCATGTCTCCTACATGCTCAGGATGTCACCGGTTGTGTGTGTGTGTGCGCTAGCTCGAGTTGCCTGGATTAAATGACTTAACACTGCAGCACAGCGGCTCTCAGCAGAAGCCCTGACGCATTTAGGAAATCTCTGCTTGGTCGCTCCATATGCAAACCATGCAGAAGTGAATGTGAATGATACACCTGTTAGAGGAGACGACGCTGCCTTTAGCTCAGCTGCAGAGCTGTCCGTGGCCGCCGCTGTTTGGAGTGCCAGAGACAGACAACAAGAGAGAAAGAGAAAGAGGGAGAGATATAGAGAGGGAAAGAGGGAGAGGGCATTATCAGGGCCGTCACTCAGGCAGGAGTGGCAGGGCTTTTAATGAGATGCACCTGGCAGCCAGCACTCAGGGAGGCTGGTGGAAGCGCCCGGCGCCGGGCCGACGCGTTTATGTTCCCACCATTAAATCCAACGGCTGTTTTACAGATTCCTTCCGTGCACGGCTTCTCAAGCGTCCAGCGCAGGCAGAGAAAAAAAAAACAAAAAGCTCAAACGCAGCCGTGTGAATTATTCATAGACGTGATAAATTGGCCCAGCTGTAATCGTTTGGGAGACAATTTCCCTGTCAGAGAGGGAAAGCTTGCTGATGGCACCTTCTTCATATGCTGCTGCTCCAAGACCTTTCGCTGAGCCTGCGTGGCCAGGTGCTCGGCTGCCACTCAACTTGGCCACTCATGCAATATATTTTACTTTTTATTATTATTCACCATAATTATCATCATCATCATCGTCATCATCATCATCACTGTTATCATGGTTTAAGGATAGTGTTGGTAAATGTTCCAACATTAACAACTGTTCATATTTATACCAATCAAACCTAACATTACTTTACGTCCACCTCCTTGTGATCATTAAGGAGCACTTCATATGTTATTGTCCTCTTTTCTCCCTGTTCTTCAATGGTAAGGCTCCGCACAGAACAACCACAGAGCAACTATTATTAATATTTGAATGGAGGGTCGTTATTCTCAGCAATGCAGTGACACTGATTGGCATAGTGGTGGTGAATAAGTTAGTGTTGGTGTGTGTTGTTTGTTCTGGTATGATGATTATCAGACACAGCAGTGCTGCTGGAGTTTTTAAACACTCACTGTCCAAGTCCAAGGACACTCCTACTTAGCTTCTTCCATGTAGACAGAAGCTCTGAATCTGTTGCTGCACAGTTTGTGTTGGTCATACTCTAGTATTTTAATAGTGCTCACAAAATGCTGCCCACAGTAGGGGGGTGGTCGATATTGCCCTAAAATTATATCACAACATTGAATAATAAAAAAAAAAGATAGCAAGAATACACTACTGCAACAAAATGACAATACAATTGTATTATTGCATATGATATGATATGGCACACCACTAACTGAGATATTCAAAAATACAAGAATTTTATCAGATTTGTAACAGAAGTCAACGATCCAGAATGTCATGATACTAATATCGCACTCCAACTATATCTCCATATATCCAGGATTAAAGTAAATTATACCACAGTTAGTTCCGACCCTGCAATTTGATTGGCTGAGTGGCGATCTATGAGTGCCGTTATCAGCTGGTAATGCACTGTAACCGAAGCTCTCCATGTACTACTCCACCACATACAGGTAACCTAGCAACCATGCAGCTCTTACAACACGTCCGCCAAACAGAGCAGCTACAAACAGAGCAGTAATGGAAATATTTTGAATATTTTTGCTGAGTTTTTTTTAATAACCAAACAGATCGTATTTTCTCGTCCTTTTTAACTCAAAAGAGTTTGCCAATAACAGCAAAATATCATTCACCATATTCAAAAAGTGTGATTATTATCAGTCCAGCTCCAGCAGCAGAATGATGGTGGTGGTCGTGTGGGGATCTGATCATTGAAGAACAGAGTAAAAGTAGTTGGTAAACTATACACAAACTGCTGGATCACACCAGGCTGCATTTACACAGGGAACAGCATTTCTTTTTAACTCGTCTGCTTAATAACAACATAAAGCATAAACTAACAGGATTAGACAGAGAAAAAGTTCTCTGAGATGCAGTTATAGCCAGTGAGACAACAGAGAGGAGGAGGAGGAGGAGGGGGGAAATATCATCTGTTAGGTGATGTTAAATCACTACTACAGTAGTTTCTATCTTTCCGAATAAATCAGCTCCGTTCCGGCGTACAAAAGCGCGGCAATAAGAACAAAGTACCGCAGTGGATACGAGCAACAAAGTCCCGCACTCTGAAATCCACATCATTAATTATCTGACATTTCATTGGAATCTAGCGAGAGCACATTGTGGAAGCACAATAAGTTTGTGCTGATATGAATTCAATTATCCCAGCAGGCAGTCAGTCAGAGCAACGCATTTATTTGCCGAAAGGCTGCACAGCTTTTTCGTTTTCCGCTAACTCAAAGGCGCTGAAAGCACCAGCAGATCTGAGCACAGGCACAATTTGCATGCAGGCCTTTGACATCAAGAGAGATGGACGGTAAAAGAGCTCCTCTGTATACAGAATTGAATCGAGAGGTAAAAGTCTGTTGTTTTCTCTTCCCTCTCTTTCTCTCTCTCTCTCTGGGGTTTGTTCAGACAACAAGTACGCCCCTGCCGTAAGCCTCAACGGATTCATCTTCATCCTGGGCGGAGCTTACGCCAGAGCCACCACAATCTACGACCCGGACAAGGGCAACATCAAAGCGGGGCCAAACATGAACCACTCCAGACAGTTCTGCAGGTAGGTTTTGTATACAGTCCCTGTCATATACAAAACTCTGTGATCACTATATCGTCGCTGTCCAATGAAAAACACTTGCCTCCATTTTTGTCGATGTTTAGTTTACTACATAATTTGAACAGACAAACTGTCCCTCTTACACTCTATATAAACTCTTAAAAATGACCTGAAATAAACTCTTTTTACATTGACTTCCATTGAAAGTTTACAACTTTAATACACCCACTTTTAGTACTTTGTTTCTTCTGCATTTGTGTTTGAATTTCTGGTGAATTCCTATGAAATATGTTCATGGTTCTGTTACGACCCGGTCTAGGGTCAGGCCGTAACAGAAAATGAGAGTGGGCTCTCTCCCCAGGCCCTCTGCCAGACCAAACACCAGACACTGACAATTAATTAAAACAGGATGAATTTATTGATAAAAATAAGGGAATATGACCTCAGGAGTGAGCATAGGCCAAAATAACAAATAAAAACCAACTAACAAGCAAAGAAAACTAACTGAACCTGCAAAATAAAGAAAACAAAATACATAAACTACCCTGACTCCCTGTCACCAAAACAGGAGAAAAAGGTAGCAAAACAAAATGGCACTCACCCCCTACTTTACCCAAAGACTAATGTATATTGAAGCAAAAACTAAAGCAACACACAGAATACAAAATGGAGGTGTCGGGTTGGTCTGAGCAGGAAGTTGTTTCAGGTCAGGAAAGGGGAGGAGCCCTGAACGTCTCTCTCAGGTCACGTTTCCTCTTGCCCTTTTATAGAGTGCGCTCCTGGTGGACAATCATGGTCCTACAACCAAAAACTAAACACAGACAGCACAGAGGGCACACAAAGAAAAACCAATACGACCAGGGGTCATAACAGTTGTTAGAGCTGCAACGATTAGTCAATATAATCGACAATAATGATTATTTAAATGTGATTACTAGAAATTTCATTTATTTTGGTACAGTACTGCATTACACACAGTGCTGGCGACAGAGAAGTGCAATGGGAGATAGGTAAACAGCTCACTCACACAGTTCGCACTCAACTTCTCCAAGTCTGTTTCTCCAAAAGTGCCCAAACACAACATATTACATGTATTTAATTACTAAATATCAGTACTTTCCACGTTTAAACAACATCAAGACATTTAAATGCCTTTTAAATCTCATGTTCAGCTGTTTCTATCGTTTATATTGATATATGACAAGGCAGAGATAATCGTTGACTGATCAACTAATTAAAAAAAAAAAAAATCATCAGATTACTCGACTACCAACATAATAATCATTAGTTGCAGCCCTAATGGTTGTACCATATTCAAAGTGAAAGCAGACTGAAGTAATCTACTGCTCTGCACACTGATCATAAGTCCTGATAGTGATCGTATGTTATCCCAACATTAAAACATGTTATTTAATGCTAATGCTATTTTGAGAATTGCTGGCTTTCCAATACAGCACAAAAAAAATGTGTGTTTAAGGACACCACAGAACATCCAGCTGCGTCATTGTTTGAGGGCGGTAGATTTTAAATATCTACCCAAGCTCCAACTCTAGCATAACACGCTAACACACTGAAAGCTCAGCTCTGTGGAGTCAAATGCTCGTCTCGCTCAGTCCTGCCTGGAGAGAAATCAGAACAGGACTTTATCTGAGGAGCTCCTGCTGCTGTTCCTCACTGTATGAGTGTTTTTATCCGAGTTAAACAAAAAAAACATTTACTCAGAAACTAGTAGCTTGAAGGATAATTTTAATACACAGTGAACTGAATGTATTTGTTAACTGTAGAAAGAAGTGAATCGTGGCTATTTTAAAATATGTACTGCTTCTAATGGCTTCAATAATAACATATTGAAAATGTATGTGCAATACAGCTTTTGGGAAATATCTCTTTTGAATACTTAAACATTGAGTATTTTAGGCCCAATTATGGTGTTTATGGAACCATTAAAAATATTTCTTTGTTGGTGTATCTATTGTTTACATTCTTCGGCTGTTTTTCTGCTAATGCAAATTATATGATTTCTTCAGATTTTGTGTAATTTTGTACTTTTGTACGTTATATGTACTCCTAACAGAAGATTAAGTCACAAACATATATAAAAGCCCAGTCATGAAAAAATATATGAATAAATAACGTGATATACAGTAAAACCGTCAGAATCTTAAAAAATACTTTGATATGCAAATTTGGTCTTTTCCCATGAGTTTTCTGTGAGACTAGTTGCAAAGCAAAAATCTGAGTATTATCCTATTATCTAATTACCCAAATCCATGTAAACACATTTATCAGATTACTGAAAAAAAACTCCAACCTGCTGTTCTTTACATTTCTGAACTGAACATTTTTTACAAAAACTCTTTTAAGCATGTTTATGATCACTGTATATCAGTGTTTTCACTGTCGCCCAGGAAGTTTTAACACAAAGTAAACAAAGATGCAGCTTCAAGATTTCATGATGCTGCCCCTGTTGTTGTGAAAGGTATAGTGAAGACCGTCTTCAGATTGTGTGAAATTGCTTTTTTTTTTCTCTCTCTCTCTCTTAACTCTTAGTGCGGTCATCCTTGACGGGAAGATCTGTGCCACAGGAGGCATTGTGAGCAGCGAGGGGCCGGCGCTGGGCAACATGGAAACCTTTGATCCTGCTACCAAAACGTGGACACTCCTACAGAACCTGCCCTGCCCGCTCTTCAGACACGGCTGCGTAGTGATCAAGAAGTACATCCAGAGCGGCTGAACCGCGGCCCAGGCGCACGGCCCTTCTCCTCGGCGCACTGCAGGGATCAAAGACAAAAAAAATCGCAGAGTGTGTGTCTGACATTAAAGAGACTGGTGTCTCCCAGGCTGGCTCCCCACAGACTCCCACCAGCTGTCCTGATGGACGGACTGGAGCGGAATCCCGACGCTCCGCGGGTCCAGACTCTGTACGGGGTGCTGTAGAGTAGCGTAGCCCCTCGCTCTCACAGGTGTTGTGCCATTTGAACACTATGCTATCTGAATACCAAGCCTGTCGTTCCAATCTGTTTTCCTTTGTCTGAAATTCAGACGTGTTCTTTTCTTACCTTTTTCCTTTGATGTTTCTTTTTTTTATGTCTTTTTTTTTCCCAATCACATCTGTCCCCTTTAGTCAAAACAAACACACACATCATTTTTTCCATGAGCACATCTCTCTTATAAAAAAAAGATGCCGAATTCAAAAGAGTTTGTTTCCTCTTACAGTTTATCTCACTCGTCTTGTCATGGCGTGACTTTGCAGGACAATACAATACAATAGAGCTTCTCTTATCTGTTCAGAAGGACAAAGCTACAGCAGAAGCTTCCGTAAACATATCAGAAAGGGCATTACTTCACTCCCAAACAGAATGGAGGCTTACTCTCAGGGCTGTTTAACGCGGTCCCTGCGGTCCGACAGTAAGAACACGGTCACAGGACGACACGTCACATCATCATACAGAAAGAACCGGACCAGATGAAGACGTGATTGTTCGGAAGATCTTTATTTTATTTTTTTCCGTTTCCCCCTGGAACACAGCCAAAGCACAATCTGCTCATCATTCTGAGAGGGAAGCTCTGCATCTCACCCCCTCACCACCAGCTGAAGCAGGAGCTGTGGGAGCAAGAGCTGGGGGTCCTGTATCATAGGAAAGGAAATATGTATATTTTAAAACGGAGGGTAATTCTGTATAAATGTTTTTAGAATCATTGGTTAGGTTGGACAAAAATGTCTGTAAATCTGTACCCAAAAGGGACCATTTACATATGTTATTAATGATGAAACATAATATACATATCCAAAATTCTAAAGATTTGTTTTCTGTGTCTTGTTTTTCTTGAAAACCTGTCATTTTTCCGTTTCATTCATCTCATTTAAATCAGATTTAACAAATATGAACCATATACAAAATTTACATTTACAAAAGTGCTTTTAGTTTACTGTAAAATATCCATAGCTAGTTTGTAGAGACTAGGATCAAGAGATACACAAAGCTTAATAATGTTTAGAACCCTAGGAGATGTTTTTTTTTTTTTTTTTTTTTTAGTTGATAACCATATATATCAACAATTTCTACCTTTTGGGAGAAATAAGTCTTTTTTTTTCTTTAACATTTTTGTAGCACTTTTTTTTCTATTAACTGAAATATAAGCTTTATTTAGATTTGCATTGCTTCATTTTGGGAGAAATCAGTCATTCTTTCTTTTTTCCTTTAACATTTTTTGCGTGACTTTTTCCTTTTCATTGAAAAGAAACTTAAATAACAGATTTTAAATAACAGATTTCCTTCAAAAGGGATAAATGGCTGATATATGATTACTCACTAAAGCCCTTTCAACAAATAAAGAATTAATGGAAAAAAACAATAATAAGTCATTCATTATAGCAACACAAGACAAAATACCCAGAATAAAAAAAACAAAACATATATTTAACATTTTAACATTTTTAAACATGTAGGTAAACAGATGTTGTACCAACACAACACAACAGACATTAAAATGTATCAATCGTATCAGTCCGTCATATCAGAATATTATGACCCCTCATTGTTAGTACACTCACTATGCATCTTACCAGTTTATTACACAGGATCATTTTGTGGTCTTATAATTACAGACTGTAGTCCTGTATCTGTTTCTCTCCACAATTTATCATCCTCATTCTCCTTTCAACCTATTCTACAATGATCAGGAGCCCACAGGAGAGACCACCACAGAGAGCAGTTATTATAGTATTTGAGTGGTGGGTCATTCTCATCACTGCAGTCACACTGACATGGTGGTGGTGTGTTAGTAGAGTGTTGTGCTGCTATGAAAGGGGTTCACATACAGCACCAACTATCGAATGCTCCTATATGTTAAGTGGAGGTGATAAAAAGGACATTAAGTATAACAGGAGGTGGTCATTAGATTCTGATACTGTATATAACTTTGTATAAACTGCATAAAGAAATGCTCAGTGTATGGAAACGTAAAATCAATAACCTTTATCTGCAAGAAATTGAGGCATTCAACAAAGAACACAATTTGAACCTTTTATTCAAGTATAATCACAGCAGTTTATTTGAGAAATTACAGTAAATGTATCATTTCAAACAGGACTTTTCACTAAAAGAACGCTTGAGAAAAGGGGCAGGATATTAACTATATTCCAACTTAGCCTCGTAAGATAAAACGGGGTGAAGACCCTGGCAACAACAGAAATACAAATCCCTCCGAAAACGTATGCCATCAATAAATAAAGAACAGACTACAGATTAGATGCAATACATTAGTGAAAAAAAAAAAAAAAGAAAAGAGAGAAAGAAAACTGATCTGCATATTGGATTAACCTCTCAAGCCTGCTGACCGGACGTTTAATTAACCACTCTGACTTTTAATCTGTGAGGACAGGTGGAATGGAGCTCAGACAGAGGTTACAGTCTCTGAGTTTAGTTCAGTAATACTTCATTAAAGCCCCAATCAGACCCCCAATCATTTATTACCAACAACAATACTACACGAGCAAGAGCACGCCCAAGAAAACGTCTAGAGGCCTGGATTTATTTACAGCCTCGGGTACAAATACATTTAAAACATACATGGTGAAAGCTGAAAGAGTTCCAGTTGGGTTCTGTATTGACTGGGGCTTTAATGCTATTTAATGTGTACACAATGCAATAGGGGTTTGAACTCATGACTGTTGTTTTAATGTATTTTATTATTTTTTTTAAGTCTGAAACAGTAATCATATTCCAAAACCAAGGTTAAGAGGGTTGAGAAGATTTGAGTGTCATGACCAGATGATTTAAATTTTTATTCTTGTTATTAATGCTGCCGTGAACGTTTTTTTTTTTTTTTTTTAGATCTATTATTGTTTTAACAAATCAGTATTTATTTTCCTTTTGCTAATTGTATTTTCTTTTGTTCGTATATTTTTTAAATGACCATTTTAAATGTTTTAAGCAATTTAAAATTCATTTAACACACACTGCAGGTCGAGAGATATGGTTTCAAGTAAGGGACTCAACCGCACAGCACCACAGCAGGTGTGTCAAAGATGCACAGAGTATATAGTCTATTCACTATTTTTGATTGAACATGGAGAAAACTGGACTTTTCTTTTTAGTACATAGACAAAGAATGTGTGAGATCAGTTCACTAACAGGTCAGGATTTCAGCACCAGTGTTCAGCATCACAGTAGTAACTAGAGCACCACACCGAACAGGCCTGTCATGTTCTGCTAAAGGGGGCAAGAGATGAGCAAACGCGTATCACACTAGCTTCCAGCTTCCAGACTCGTCAAACATCCTTAAAAGCACCACCATCATCATCATCATCATTGAAATGGAATAAATAGGTCATTAATGTAGCAGAGACCTGAGACCAGTAAACCCCTGTTCGCTCCACCTGCACAAACCTGCTACAAAAATGTGCTACATCACGACTCCAGCTCCAGCTCAGACTCAAAAAAAAAAAAAAAAAAAAAAAAAAAAAGCTTGAAAAGTGTAACATATTTCCAATTTGTCTCCTTTAAACCAGCTGTGCACAAACCCATAGCTGAGGACACAGGTTAATAGTAATGATAATAGTTAATAAATAAAAAAGTGTATCTGTGTGAGGAAAAAAAAATCTTTCTGGAGTGAAAGAAAATAAAGGAAACTGTAGTGAAGTGGACAAAAATATGGCTGCCGTCACTAAACGAAACTAAACGAAAAGACGAGAAATAATAATAAGATGCTACAAACATACAGAAAGCAACAAACAACATAAGAAGAAAAACAGAAAATGTAAAGAAATACAGAAAATATGCAACACAAAAAATTCAATTGAATTCAAAAAGAAAATAAAAATACGGCTCAATTGCAAAACAGATAATAATAATAAAAAAGAGGGAAAAAAAAAAATAAACAAGAACCAAAACCGAGAGAAAGCATGGATTACTGCATCTGCCACCGGCCACGCTCAGCACCTGGCCTTAAACGATGAGGGCTGCAGAGATGGTTACAGATGTTGACAAATACTGTTGTGTATTGAGTAAACGTGCTGTTCATCACCAGCATCAAAATAACTTAACTGAGGTAGCCATGGTTCTCTATTTCACTGCAGTAGTCCAGAGCTAATTCCTCTATTTTTTTTTTCATTTTCTTTTTTTCTTCGTTTGCATGTTTGAAACTGCGCTCAGCTTTACATAAAGACGAGATGAGTTAATAGATAAAAGAAAAAAAGCAGATCAAAAAAGGACTTTTTTTTAAAGAGCTATTAAGAGCCACCAGACTAGGTCAAAACTGAACTAAAACCTAGTTATACTGAAAACAAGAAGTAGCTACCAATCAGATTTAACATATTCAACATCAGTTAGCAGAAAACCTTAACCATATGCAGAAAAACAAACAAATGTGTTAAAAACAAAATGCCAAAATATGCTTTAAAAAAAAACAATATAACCTCAAAAAAAAATGATATTGCTCCATATACTCAACAAAACAGCACATTCAGACTAGAAGAACTGCCTCGTTTGTCATTTCACGTTTCCTCCTAAGCAATACAAACCATCTTAATCAAATCTCAAAAACTGAGAAGTAACAAAGACATTAAATGACCAAAAAAAAAAACATCTCAAAATACAACAACAGTTATGGCAAAACCACCTGGCTACTGAAAACGTTTGCTTGTATGGGGAAAGACAAGTTGCATGGGCATAGGTGTGAGTGGGAACGCAACAAAGGGAGCGCAGATTAGCATTAGGTATGAGGATGCAGAATAATCAGGGTGAAAGGGGCCGACACAGTGTTGCATTACAACACACGCCAGTCATCAGCCTTTCCCATAAGAGAAGAACTATCAGTGTAGCCGCGATGATCCCTTTATGCAGATGCTCATCAGGCAGGAAGAGGTCGACTCTGAGCAACAACAACGCCTCCTCTTCTGCTCTAGCGCTGTTCACGAGATGCATGCTCCAGAACCTCAGCCTTCTATCAACCAATCAGAATCCTTACAGAGGTGAAAGTACACGGCGAGCAGTGGCAGCCGCTGGAGACTGTAGCTAAATCTGAATCCAGTTAGAACAAAAGGATGCAGAACAACAAACAAAATCTAAACTATGGGTTAACAAAATGAAAAAAAAAAAAAATACAAAATAAAAAAATGTATAACAACATTAGTACATCTTGGTTTGATATATATTTTTTTCTCTCATTATAATAAGATATCAATTGGATTAGATCTGGGTTTTTTTTTGTTTTTTTTGAGGATAGAATGACACTTCTTCAGACTAGAAAGGTTTACAGAGATCATCAAATCTGAAAAAAAGTGGAATCAGGAAAAAAGTGTTTAGAAAAACCTTTACAATCCAGTGGGATCCAACGTCACAAAAACGATAGCTAGAAACGGTGTTCTTTACGGCAGGATTAGTTCTTATTAAATCCCTATTGGCTGCAAAAGATCACAGGGGACACAGAGATGCATCGAGATGGTGGGCATAGGTGAGGGATGCAGTTTGTTTCCACAGTGAAGAACAAACGCACTCTCTTGGCGTCACACCTCTTTCACATGCTTTGCCACTGCTGGTGAGAATTTGTGCCTGTGTGTGTTGCTGTGTGTGATCTCTTCCTGACAAAGAAGGCTGAGTTTATTGTTTTTGTTTTTTTTTTAAGTGACATCACAATCTTTTTTTCTTTTCCTTTTACTTTTTTTGTTTTCTTTTCTTTTTCTCAATTTTTTAAGGAAAGGAGCAGCAAATGGATAAACAATAGCACCCAATAGCACCAGAAACGCCCGTTACAAATTGGCATATATGTTTGTAAAAACTGAAACCTACGTGAGTCTTGAGTTGTGTTTGGTTCTGTAGACTGGTTCTGTCCAGGTACCTGAGACAATAGCACCAAGGTTGCCACTGTAAGTCTTTGTAAAAAGTCTCCTCTTCCCCCCCCCGATCTCGTTTAAAGACTGAACCTGCTCGGCTCCACTATTAGGGCTTTGTTCGGTAGGTTGGTCTCCCTCATGTATCACAGGAGTCTCTGATTACAAACGCTGCTGAAAGCCCTCCACTCGTCACAGGAATGTTTTGAAATGCTGGACTTGTCTCTCCATCTCCTGCAAGTGTAAAAAAGAAGAACAAGACAGACTTTGTAAAAGCAGTGACTAGGCCTGTCACAATAAGATTTTTTTGTGGACGATATATTGTACCAGAAATTACTGCGATACTCAATATTCTTAATTCTTAATTTTAAGACAATTAAATGCCACTTGCATAATGATAACAGAATAGCATAAAAAAACAATTATACTTTTTTTAAAGACAACAAAAATAGAATAAATCATTTATTATAATTAGTTTGGGAATTATATACTTATTTCTTCAGCTACTTTTGTCCTCTCTGTGCATAACTGGCTAAAATACCGTTTACTGTTATATTGCAATTATTGTGACAGGCCTAGCAGTGACAGGCTTTCATTAGATATAAATGTATAGGTAACACTTTATTTTAACATAACACCATCTTAAGGATTTCATAACATATTCATAAGCATTGAATATTGGTAAAGTTTTTATAAAGCACCACTTAAATACAGATTTACAAACAGCTTAAAAAAAGACATTGGATTGACATAACGTAGATTTCTTAAAAATCACATTTTGTCAAATTGATATGCAATTTACGCAAATATACAATAGTGTCATTTTTTGGTGTATTATTTACTACTAGTCTATTAATATTAAAGACTTAAACACTTAAAAGGAAAACATTTGCAATTAGGTAGTAGACAAAAAAGTAGTGTTTGTCCTTCACAAGCACCTGACATTAGTTATTTCATTTCTGCACGGAAACAAAGCTGTGTGGGAAGAATTCTGGAAGAGTGATGCAAAGCTGCAGGAGCAGAACAGCGAGTTCAGTCGGCGATGCTGGTATGGCATATTGTTTTACATATTTAAGCTTTAGACAAATATTTAAAGAACTAAGGTTTTAAGAAGGATATATTTATATTAGTTATAGAAGTTAATTATGACTCAACTATCCTACCACATGCACCATACTCTGTCTAAACAGAATACAAACCAGATTATATCTTTATTAAATGTAGAAGTTTTCTCTTTACAACTAGGCTAATAGTTTTGTCAATTAAAGATTATGCCGATCTGCCGGCATTAGCAACATGCTAACTAGTGTCAGGCTAGCGGCATTAACAGCAGTGCCACTGCTGACTGGGCTTGTTGAGTCGGCTAGCTAGCTAGCTAGTCAGCATTAGCTAGGTAAGCTAATGTTGGCTAAAACCATAACTTACCTTCTATTATATTAGTAACGCACTCCTCTATCCAGTTGCTGTATCCTTTTAAAAAAGTGCTCCTGGTATTAGAGTCTATTTTTTTTTACTTATTATTATTATTTTTGTTCTTGATATTTTTTTATTCAGTGTTTTGTCGTATCGCCAAAAGAGTATCGTTACTGT
The DNA here is from genome assembly GCF_023375975.1 of Astyanax mexicanus. NCBI lineage: Eukaryota > Metazoa > Chordata > Actinopteri > Characiformes > Acestrorhamphidae > Astyanax > Astyanax mexicanus. The sequence continues at coordinate 72,042,120 of NC_064408.1, read as the reverse complement.
GAAAATACCATGAAATATTGTGATATTATTTTAGAGCCACATCGCCCACCCCTACACAGTAATATTGAAGCAGCACACCAAATATTCACTGACAAACAGAAAGAAAAAGAAGAGGTGAAAGCAGACAAAAACAGCAGAGAAAATATCTCAATTTAGCCGACAGGCCCTGATAAAAGACAGCACTGTAGGCTTGTACATTTTTAATCAAAGAATTTCACTCATAGTGCACTGCACTTATCAGGTATTTTAATATGTTGGACTTTATCTTACACTACTTTTCTTTGACCTAGCCTATCAAATAATTACATCATAACCTTGAAGAATATTAAATGGCTTTTTTCCCCCAGTGCGGGGCTACCCTGTTTCTCCCCGGAGATGACAGGTACACTAGTATTAAAACTCCACTCTGCCGGTGTGAGCTCTATCCTGATCCTGCATCAGTGATATGCAGAGCACTTTGAGCAGTTTATGCTCCGACATCCCTTCGCTTTATATGCATCACAGCTTCTGAGATGGACACCCTCAGGGTAACAAATGAGAACAATCAAGCTAAATGTCTCAACTATCTGAACAGGCTCGAAAGTCCAACAGGAAAGAAACACAGAACTCACAACAGAGGAGAGGCTGTGTGTGTGCGTCTGTGGAGTCCTTCTCATCTTATTCTCTGAATTGGGAGATAAAAGACCTCTAGAATGGAGTTCTTTTCTTTTTTTTAGTTTAAACAGGAACTCATGAATAGGTCTCTTTGTGGACTCTGTAAAATGGGTACCTGAGCAGAACACATAAATGAGTTCAGAGCTCCGCCGGCCTCCGGGCCCCAGTGAGGCTCCGCTCTTCCTGCTGGCCAGCAACCATTACTATTGTATTTGAGAACAGCAAACATAATTTCCCCGGAGGATCGGGCACACAGCTCACTGCAATCAACATGGTGCTCTAATTTCAACACTCAGCAGCTGTTCGGTGCATCAGCATCCAGTCTCTGTGCATCCATCTTCAGCCTGCAGCTACACCACCACCATGAATTCACTTTCTTTTCTTACATTTGGTAACAATTTTTGAACTTTTAGGCCAAGCTCAGACTACACAACATTTTTCTCCCTCACAATGTTCACTATTTCAGATTAAGCCGTTATTTTTGTTTTGTGTCGTTCTCGGGGGACTGGCAACACTACAAGTTAGTCACCGACCAATCCTCGCATCAGCTCGTAGGTCATCGCTGGGGAGAAGCATAGAATCTAACAATCATGGCTACAGAAGCCCTTTGTGTGATGGTAGCACTTTTGGGCTCAGAAAAACACTAAAAAAAAAAAGAGGAAACACGACTGTGGGCTCGTTCCTGGGTGACCCAAATGGACATTACATACTTCGTGTACTCCCGAGAGAACTTGAGATATGGTAAAGATGTAGCTACTTAGGTTTCAGTGCCTGTAAACAGAATATCTCATGGATGAAGTAGATCATTAGATGATTATTAGATTATTCTTCTGTTTCTCTGGTCCAGAGAACTGCAGGAACACCGCCCCGCTTTCTTTTTCCATGTTTACATCTGTGCGCCACAGAACGTTCTGTCTTCCTATTGGTCAGCGTCAGGGAGTGCGTCGCATGTCAAACTAGATGATAAAATACAAAAAATTCGAACATGCTAGTCTTTCCGTCAGATGCTCCGACGACGCCACTCACCTCAAATTACTGCTCTTTGACTGTGTCACACTACAAGGACCTTTGTCGTTTGCGACACTGAAATTCGGATCCGACGCATGCAATTTGTTGCCGCCGACAAAATCGGGTCAAAATCTGGCTAAAATCATGTAGTCTGATCCGGGCATTAAACAGGACTGCAACAATTTCACACTGCAGTGAGAATACACACACTTACAAAACTATACAAAAATAGAGGAATCACATTTAGACAGACTTTTTTCTCTTAGGCCAGTTTATATGGTCAGTCACAGATCATAATGCATTTATTCACTTTCCAGTTAAAATGGGCATTCATTTATAAGTTTAGTGTTTGTTGTTGAATGACGTGGTAAATGTGGAGAAAAAATATATCTAACAGAACCCGCAACAACTTATTTTTTTATATTTATATAATATTATAACATAACATCTGGATATTTTATATAACCCTAATCAGAGCTTCTATTCTTTTGAACAAATTTACAAATTTACGTTGGTCTAAGAATCTCCAGGGAGATTTCACACACCTTAAAAAATCAGATTCAGTTTAAATAAAGCCAATAATTTATTTAATAGTTTGTGAAAAACAATTAAACTGTAAATTATATTTATTTATATATTTAAACATTCTCACGTATACCAACTGCATTTTTTAGATCAAACAAATACAAATGATTTCATTAAATAAAAACATTTAATAGCGATAAAATAGATAAAGTTTTTGCCTCTTTAAAACATTTTTACTAAGCTCCGCCTCTGCACACTCATTCTCAAACCGTCGAATATGCATATTTTAAATGTGATAATATACAGGGATTTACTGATACCATGGGTAAATGTACTCTCTTAAAATGATCTACTTTTCATATTCCTCTTCTCTCCTAGATTATCTTACATATAATCACTAATGAAAATGAATAAACCCATTACCATTTTGCCTGGAAATTATGTGGATGGTGATGTAGGGTACAGTGCTACAGTCCTAAATATACTGTATAGTTCATAAAGGACATATAAAAGCACTTAATATTGAATAAATAAGTAAAAAAGTTCTTTATATAGTCAGCATTTATCAGTCATTTCTATTGGAGAAGAAATTAAATGAACAGTTATAAAAACCGCCCACTAATAACGGTCAACCTATACAAACGATGAACAAGCACTTTTTTACTCCCTGAAGAGGACAGGTCTAAAACACAGCACCTTAATAAACAGCTTAAATCAGTCTTGTAGAGAAAGCTATTTGAAACAGCAGTCAGGGATCAAGCTGCATTAGGACTCTGAAGTTAAGTAAGGGTAAAGGGCTGGGAATAAAATGAAAAATATGACTCCCTCTGCACACGCTCAAACGCTTATTTCCCAATCACCCCAACAGCTTAGTCAATTCTGCTCAGTTACCACTTTTATACTGAAATTAATCACAAGGTTATTGACTTCCTTTATGCAACCAAGCATGAAGCTGCTACTGTGAGAACCCTCACAGGCTGATGGGCATGAAGGTCAACACTGCTAGACTGGTATAGAGAAACAGCACTAGGGAAACGCAGCTCTCAGCGTCTCCAAGCAGCACAGCAAACACGTTCTTTATAAAGCCTTTCGGGACGAACAAGTCAAATAGGTCTGTCACAATAACAATTTACTGTGTTTATATAATTGCAGAAATGTTATTTTAAGACAAATCTTATGACACTGATATAGAACTATTTTTGCGAATGTACTGTTGCATAAATAATTGAGATAAACAATATTATTGCCTTTTTAAGACTATTTTATTTTACTAACATACCGATAATGTAATGGCAAAACAATGCAATTACACTCTTTTAAAAGAGCCATTTACTTTTGACTTACTGTCTGTCAAAAAAAGTTGCAGCTTATTTTTAAATGCTTTAAAAAGAAAAAAAAATGACAGACCTGTTAGCCCTGGGTAAAATAATCTCCATCAGTCTCATAGGGGTGTAACAATGCAATCTGCTCATGATTCAATTTAATGCACGATTCTGGATTTACAATTTGATGTAATTCACAATTTTGACCGACAAGAAATAAAAAGAAGAATGTGTATTAAAAAAAAAAAAAACGAAAAACACACCTGTATTATTATTTACACCTGTAAATGTATTCATGCTCACTGTACTGTTCTAAGCATAAACAAACTACTGTGCTGTTTTTTTTCTCAATTAATCACTTGTTTATTTAGGAAATCTACACTAAAAGTATCATTGTTTAAGCACACAGTAACAAAGGAAGCATCATGTATTACTCTACTTAAATAGCAATAGGTTTCTATTTACCTTTACTAAAGTATTTCTGTTTTTTGGTGACTTTTTACTTGGATTTGACTGAGCTTGTGTGTTTATAGGCTTTAGTCAAAAATGACTAACATATCCTCTGCCCTTTGCTTACGCCCACTGGTTCTTTGGCCTGAACTAACGGGATTGTGTTCAAAAAATGCAACCGCATAATATTTCATAAACAGAACATAGAATCATATATTCCCATAATGGACAATGGTAAATTTTGCCTTTCCAATGCATTATGCTACGATGCCTTGTTACACCCCTAGTGTCTCAGTATACTATTCATGTACGGAGGCTATGGGTGGGCAATATGGCTCTAAAATAATAAATCATGATATTTTATGGTATTTTCACGATAACGATACTTTTGGCGATATGACAAAAACACTGAATTAGAAAAATGATTCAGAATTTTATTATTGCATGCAATATAATATGCCTAACTGAGAAAAAAAAAAAAGATTTTATCAGATTTGTAACAGAAGTCAATAATCAAGAATGGATTAAAGTAAAATAAATGATACTGGACAGATATAATCCGTCTGTAGTACATATATAATGGGAAATAAGAACAGTGTGAATTTTTCTTTTTGCTAAAAACAGCAAAAAAGTAGCACCCTGATGTGATAATTAGGGGTGGGTGATATGGCACGATATTTCACGGTATAATATTGTTCACGATATTCTAACTTTTTGGAGATATTATCATGTACGATACGATATGGCACACCCCTTATGGAGGCCTGTGTTATTGACGCATTGGCATTGCACGACTGGCTAAAGACGTGACGTTAATTCTTATGTAAACAAACATGCATATAATCCTAATGTGCAATACTGAGCTAATCAAAAATTACTGAGGTTATGTCTATATGTCTATATATATTGTACAACAGATGCCACAGGCCTAACGTAAAAAAATATAATAATAATAATAATAATAAATCAGACTGGGCATTAGTTTCAGTGATTTACCAAATGCCCACTGCTACACTGCACTGCACACATGCATCTAACAGCAATCCCTTCTAACTAGTGAATTCAGTAAATTTAAAGTGCACCCACGGCTGACACAAGCCTTCAATTGTGCACACACAGTTTGTTTAATCTCCACAGAAAGGTGCTGCCAATAGAACAGGAAACTCTGTTGCCTGCGCCTAAGGTCACAATGCTGAGTGTAAGTAGGAGGGGTATAGAGTTCCCCTGCACCGGGCTGGAAACATATCTGGATATATAGTGTCTATCATATTACATTTCAAGTCATAGGAGCCACTCACCTCAATCAAGTGGGTCTTGTCGTAATCCCTGCGGTGCTGATAGATGCACTGGCTGAGCAAAGAGTAGAGCCTTTCCAACTGATCCACACTGTAGCCCTCACTCTTCACCACTACCTGATCCAGTAGAGCCTGGAACACAGGGCAGAGGTCACACAAAGGTAAGTTACCAGCCATCAACAGCAGAGCACACAATTATCCTTCAGCAGCCAGGAGAAAGATATCGCTTTAACTCATTATTGCACACATTTAACCCACAACACTTCCATTTAACAGGGTATATACTGCACTGCAGACAAGGTCTACTTACTCCAGAGTTTCTCAGTCCTGGACAATCCTGCCCTGCTTTAACACTCTTAATTAACTGATTAGTTAAATCGAGGGAATGAACTAAATATGCAGGGAAGGAGTGCCAGGACCAGGATTAAGAAATACTGCCTTACTGTAATACAATCCAAGATGATCAGTTCTGTAGTGCAGCAACATGTTATCCATGTTTAATTGTGCTAACAAGCTATAATACATGCAAGTTTGATGCATGTAGATATAATGTGTTAAAGATTAGGGATGATTGCAATGTTCTAACATTATGAAGAGTTGTTGATTGGCATCATATAATATATATATATATATATATTTATTTATATTTATCATTAGAATATCATGGAAATGTTCGTTTGAATCTCATATTATATAAATGCTTTACACACAGAGTTATGGAAAATCAGAAAGTCAGTATCTCAGAAAATTGGAATATTATATAAGACCAACAGGTAGTTGGTGGGCAGTGTGCTAAGTCCTGCTGGAAAATGAAATCTGCATCTCCTTAAAAGCTGTCAGCAGAGGGAAGCATGAAGTGCTGTAAGATTGGACTTGATAAAACACAGTGGATCAACACCAGCAGATGACATGACTCTTCAAACCATCACTGATTGGTGGAAACTTCACAGTAGACCTCAAGCAGCTTGAACGGTGTCTCTCTCCACTCTTCCTCCAGACTCTGCTCTCTTGATTTCCAAATGAAATGTACATTTTTTTGATGGTCAGTGATGGTTTGGAGACTCATGTCCTCTGCTGATGTTGGTCCACTGTGTTATACCAAGCCCAAAGTTGGCACAGCTTCTACCAGGAGATTTTACAGCACTTCATGCTTCCCTTTGCTGACAACTTTTATGGAGATGCGGATTTCATTTTCCAGCAGGACTTGCCAAACTGCCCACACTGCCAAAAGTAACTTACATATAAAGCCAGAGAGCAGTGAGTATTGTTTCCTACACATTCAAAACACTCTTGAAAACTGAAGAAACCTGCTGCAGTAAGACGTCTGGCTGACCCACATGGCAACACCAGCCTTTAGCTGTGCTTAACACTGTACTAAGACTAAGACTTCAGCAGTGAAGAGAAGAATTAGAGGTCAGACAGGTGAAGTGCTGTAATACAATCATTGCTAAAATGAGGGAAAAAAGCAGCTGGTCTGGGCCATGCAGGACTACTCCTGGACTACTAAATAATATGGGTGTATATGAAGTATATATATATATATGTATATATATATATATATTTCGATTTGCGCTAAAAGTTCCACAAAGTCTTTTAACTTGCCAGGGCTGTTGAAACATGGATACAATTGTTATTATAACAGAACAATGACTCCAAAAACGCATTAGAAGTTTGAGTCCTGACCTCAACCCTATCAGAATAATGGACCATATACTGTCAGGTCTGTGCCAGAAAACTATATATTTTTTTTTTTCTTCTTCATGAACTTTAAAAATTCCACTAGTAAACAGCTACCACAGGAGTCTGGTCAAAGTGATCAAACTTGCTTTGGGAACATCAAAACTGAATATTAGGTGTGCTCTGAGAATATATTTTACCCTGTATGTATAATTCATAACGCCAACATCACAACATTACTGTACCTGGGGCTGTATGTTGAACAGCACCAGCGTTCACTGTCTTTGAGGAGCTCATGAAAACAGATTTTTGATGTTAGTCAAACACAGTCATGTGGTGGTGCGCCAACTCTTCAAACAACAAACTTTATGGAAGAACGTCAGAACGCAATATTCTAGACATGCAACATGAGAATCTTTGTAATGCAGCGATGTGAAAAACTATTTGCCAACTTGCAGATTTCTTTTGTTTTTGCTTTTTTGTCATACTTACATTTTTCAGATTATCACACCAATTTCAATATCAGACAAATATAACCTGAGTAAATATAAAAAGCACTTTTTAAATGATAATTTTATTTATTAAGAGAAAAAAGCTACCCAAACCATTCTACCTCTTGTACCAAGTAATTGCCCTCTTACCGATTTCTTTTGTTTTTTAACTAGATAGAAAAAAAAATCTGCCTCTGTAGCAAAAACTGCTCTTTTGTTATTTAATTAATACTAAAATATTACTAAACTTAATACTCTGGTGTGCCAAATATTGTGGAACATCGGATAAGTACTGTGTCCCATTACTTTTGCCATGTCCCATGGAAGCTCTGGAAAAAAAATAGATGAGTTTCTTGGATTTGACCAAATTGAAAACCTCTGGAATATAATCAAGAGAAAGATGGATGATCACAAACCAACAAACCAAGCTAAACTGCTTGAATTTTTTACCAGGAGTGCCATAAAGTTATCTGTGTAAAAGCAGTGTGTAAGACTGGTGGAGGAGAGCATGCCAAGATGCCTGAAAACTGTGATTAAAAACCAGGGTTTTTCCACCAAATATTGATTTCTGTACTCCTAAAACTTTATGAATATCAACTTGTTTTCGTTGCATTATTTGAGGTCTGAAAGCTCTGCATCTTTTTTTTTTTTTTTAGCCATTTCTCATTTCCTGCAAATGAATGTCTTGGAATGAACTCACTGGCCCAGTGTTCAACCTCACAAATCATATAGTTGTTGCCGTTTCCAAGTAATTCCCTGAGGTAACGATTTAATAAATACTGAATTTACATATTAATAAATGTACATATTGTTTTCTCATTACTTTATTCTGTGAAGAACTTTATAAATCACTTGAACCCCAATTAAACTCTCAAACATGGCAGTCAATTTAGAAGATCTTATAGTTACTGTGACTAAAAAAATAAAATAGTCTGTAGTTCTGAAGTATTTTAGGCAACAGTTAACTTGGACAGCAGTAATAATGCATTATTAACCAACATGCAACTCACACCTAAACATAGCCCTGGTCCTGGTCTTAATCTTAAACACACCACCAGTTTAGATCTGTAGACAGTCTATGGGGTCTTAAGCTCATAATTCAAAAGCAATATCAACTTTCTATTGTTTTGTTGTTATTTAGCTGTTGTTTAACATCATGACTGCTCAATCAAGCTTCCAATAGTTTGACATGGAATAAATGAAGTGAGTAAAACAGAGAGAGGAAAGCTCTCTCCATAAAGTAGGAAAATGCCTCACACACAGCCGGTCTCGACGCAATTCTACCCCACACACAGTCAGGACAGGGGGTCAGCCATCTTCAAAAGCAATTAAGATCACAGCGACAGCTAATTAAGGCAAATCATAATTACCTTCCATTTCATACACTGCTCCAGCGTGCCGGTGTTTACATTTCACATTCACTTTAATTAAAATGCTCCAGACCCAGCAATGCCCTTTCAATTGACATGTTCATCACAGTGATCCTGTGGCCAATCAGCAGCTCATCAAAACGCATACAGATAAGTTATTAGGTTACAGTGACGCTCTGGTTGCATCTGTCCAAGTCAACAAAAACTGTGCAGGCTCCTGATAAGGGCTTTGCCACGAAGAACAAAGCACACTGGGGCAAAAAGCAGACTGCTTCGGGATTATCTGGCTACAGACAGAAATAATTGCAAAACCTGGTCTGCTTTTGGGGTGGCCTTTAATGAGAACACACACTCTCGCTGCAAACAAGTTTAAAAAAAAAAAAAAAAAAAAAAACAGAATCTCTGAATCACATTTCAATAACGTTTACTTGAAGCATTTCAATCTAAAAGCAAACGGTTTGGGTGAAAACATTATTGCAAGAATTTGAATCACAGAAGCACTTCCAATGTCAAAAATTCAAACCTAGAAAAGTAATTGTGTATATATAAATATGAAAGAAAAAACTGTCACAAAGAACAACAGAGACTCTCTTGAATGACAATGGAAAAACACTAATTAATTGACTATACACAGCTCCCTAGCCTGTCAATTACAGGGAATTAGCTAGGACCCCTAGCTGTGTTTTTGTGCTCCTGTCAGCGACAGTGGGTAAGTGGTCACAGGCAGCAGTCAACACTCAATAGAACCATAATCCAAGCTATAGAAGAGCTGTTGATACGGTCCATTAAACTCCAGCCTTTTGATGTTTATCTTCATCTGCTGTTGAGTAATAGTCGGACCGGTCTACCTGAAAAGCTTGTGGAACAATTTATTGAGTTCATCAGCTTCTTCAACACAGCATAACACCACCACTGCTCACTGAACACTTACACGTATAATACTTATTGTGGACACATTATTTATACTTTATATATTTATATATATATATATATATATATATATATATATATATATATATATATATATATATATTTATATATATATATATATATATATATATATCTTATATACTTATCTTATGAGTGTTAACAAACAGTACCACTTAAAAAATTAACACACGCTCTCCTTAATATGCGTTCTTTATTTGTATTATTTACTACATTGTAGATTAATAATAAATACTTAAAACTATGAAGGAACACATTTAATTAGGAAGTGGACCAAAAAAAAAACATTGTGTTAAGCCCTATCTGGACAGGATTGGTTTCTCAGGGGGTCCTGGGGTAATTTTCTCTTTTATGGGGGGGTCCTCTGTGATTTTATTCCTGTCCGGAACGACCATGTATTTGTTTTTCTTAGACATCCTCTGAGAAAATTACAGGCTGAATTATCTACTGTTTTTCGCTGAACTCCGTGGTCCTCCGGTAATTTTAGTTCCGTCCAGATGCACATCTCTGAGTTTTGTCACCTCGCGTTTAATAAAATAGCTATTCGTCCACTGCCACGCACCGTTATTACACTTTACAAGATTCTAGTAAACACAACAGCGAGTGGAAAAGCAGGAGCTACTGAACGTGATGTCATGTGATCAAGAAAGCCAAAAAACTCACTTGTCCTCCTGTTTTTTTAATTGGAGTCCAGATACAACAGAAAAAAACGGATACTCAGTTTTATCACTGAGTAGAAGTGTGAAATGTTTTTCACTGACGTCCCCCTGAGAAACTAATCTCGTCCAGATAGGGCTTTTGTCCTTCACAATCACCTGGCATAACAAAACCCATCCCAGGTGGTTTGGGAAACTCCTTTAAGACAGTTGGAGAACCATTCCAGGTTCTGCAATACCTCATGAAGCCGATGGCGAGAATGCTTGAGAAGAGTGAGCAAAGTTGGCTTAAAATAAATGTGATATTTTTTTAATAGTCTGTAAAGTATGTAAGACATATTATGGTTTGTTTATAACTTTTTTGTATACTTTCCAATTGCATATGCATTTCTTCATTTAGTTTTGATGTCTTCACTATTAATCTACAAAAATAATAATAATAATAATAATAAAAAAAAAAACATTAGATGAGAACTGGTGTGTCCAAACTTGTGACTGATGCTTTGTGTGCACTCTAAAAATAAACAAACACACAAACAAACAAATAAACAAACTTTGTAAGCCCAAGCTTTGAAGCACAGTCACTGCCAATGACTGTTTAGCTCTTCACGCCTGACTGTTTACATCCAAGTTATCCACCACAAAACAGACTATTACAATTCTTAAAGTACAAAGGACTCATTTTCTGCTGTTAGTGGGGAAAGAGAAGTCCATTAATGCTCACATTACTACAAAGCAAATCTGAAAAGTGTCAGTGTTGAACGATTAGCCCAGAAGAGTATGAAGTATGAAGACACAGATTTGGGATTACCATGCTACAGTGAAGCAATTCCACTGGGTTACAAACATCACAAGGGAAGTTATTAAGGTCTGAAAACATACAGGGACGGAGCAGGAGAAGACGAGAGACAGCAGCACAGAGAGAGAAACAGACAGACGAACGTATATTTCTGCCCCTCGTTAATTTTAATACAATCTCTGGTGCTGCGCTGCAGTGGACAAAATAAATAAATAAATAAAAAGATCACCAGGGTTCAAATTAAGACAAACATGAGGCTGGCATGGACAGAAGGAAGAAGGAAGAAGGAACAGATGATGCAACAGCGGGTCCAGCTGAACGCTCACTTTCAAAATACAAGTAAGATAAAGAAAACTAAAATCAGTGAATATGTCAGGAAGAGTGGAAAATGTTACTTTGGACTTTAACAGTAAATAAAAGGTTTGAACATTAGGCTTAAGGCTTGCAGATTCAGGTTGAAGCATTTCTTTAAAAGCTATTATATGTAAAATATAAAGCAGAAAAAATATTACTTTAAAATGTCCTTAATAATTATAATAATAACAACAAAGAGCTGTTTGTCTCAAATCGTGAAGTGATTATCAGTCTGTGAATTAGCTCCGAACACAGGCTGCTAAGATTAGGACTAGCTTTAAGATGCATTAACTATAAAGATAAGCAATAGTCTGAAGTTGCTTCATAAAGAACTTTCAGCAGAGATCCTCATATAACATAATACAACAACTTTTTAATTACACTAATATTTACAAAGATGCTAGCTCACAACAAATATATCTTTTCTTAAAAACACAGAGTATGAACTTTTAGGCGCTGGAGGTGTCGTCAATGAAAAAAAAATTCTTCGATAACAGAATCTGTTCCTTTTTCTAAATTCCCTTGTCTCTCATTAAAATAAAAACAGCTTCACAGATTGGGAGCGAATAAGCACCTTCTGTCAAATGAAAATCAGAGGCAGAGCTCATTCTGTCATCTTAAAGAAGACTCGGTTAATGAATGTGACGGCACATACAGCTGCACGACACTAAGCTATACAACTTTCACTGTAAAGCAAACACAGTGATCCTGGTCCTTTTTGTACATGCAAATAATGCATGGAAAGATTCACCCGTGTGCTGGGAATGTTTATTAAAACTCTTTTACTGCAGTTTTTTGTAACGTTTGCTTTTGCCATGGTTCATTTTGTTCTGGTCATTTTTAAAAAAGCATATTTTTAAAAAAGGCATACAAAAAAAAATCTTTCAGAAGTCTAAGCAGGTGCTGTTTGCGACTTCAAACACATTTTGCTGTCAAGGACGTCATCCGGGACAAAGAAAGCGGTAAAGCACTCAAACTGTAACAGGAAAAAATACAATCCAAAAAAAGCTTTTATTGACAGTCAAGTAGTAGACCACAGAGTAATGCAGTCATTTTTGGCTAAGCAGACGTTGTAAGTGGCTCAGCTATTTGAACTGCCAGCAACAGGTCTTCAAACAAGAACAAAATGGACCATGGCAAAAGTGAACGTGACAAAATACTGCAATAACAGAGTTTTAATAAACATTCCCAGCACAGGGGGGAATCTTTCCAGTGAATTCTGAAAAGCCTGTCTTTCTGAAGACCGGGTATTTGTCAACGACCTTTTAAAATCTCTTTTTAGACAGACATCTGCTTTTTTCTCCCCTCTTTTCAGTATGGGCATCATCTATCCCACAGCAATCACAAGAACTGACGTACTGCCCAAAAGACAGGTACAGAAACAAAGCTCCCGGTCTTTCCTCGACACTGTTTAATTCCAGAGGTATTTCAGGGGCCCTGCCATGCTACAAAAATGTCAATAGTAATGAGCGTGTCTCCAGTCGATGAATATGAATGAAAGGCGAGGAAATAGGCCACTTTCTATTCCTAATATGTGTCAGGCAGCTTGCCAGCCCAACCAGGGGGAGATATCTGCCTAAACGGCAACTCTCACCCCACTTCACCGGAAATTCAATTTGTTCCATAAGCCAGGGATGAAAAAGCAATTATTCACAGCCCCCGTCACTTCACGATCTGTTTCTTAAAGATATCTGCTTTTTCTCCCTAAATGAACAAATAAGCCTCAGATTAGTGCCACAAGCGCTCGCGGGCTCCACGCCTCTCAGCTCTCACGGCTCGGCAGCCAGCGAGGCACCTGACGCAGTGCTGAGCATCATCAATCCATCTGAAAGGCAGGGTCCATGATTGAAGCCCTCGGGGGTGTTCTGCTGGGAGATAAGAGCGTGATAACCAACCTGGAGGCGGGCTGTGGTGCACACTCCCTTGCAACTCCTCTTTTTAATGTTTTTGTTCCACAACTATCTCTTCTTTGACAGTTTGGCCACCACTTTGAGTAGCTCTTCAAGCAGGAACTCCAATTGGGCACTTGGGTATTAGCGAGGTGGAAAACGCAGCACGGCTGCCACTTGCTGTATTCAAAGCATCAGGAAAACAAAATATCTTACGCTCGCACATTCACATTCTTCCTCTGTTGTTCGGCAGAGTGCATCAATTTTGTTTTAGGCCCCGTCATCACACATCTACATTTTCTTTTCTTTGTCCAAATGAGAATGCAAACTTGGCCCTGAACTGTTAGTTTGATCATGCCAGCACAGCAGGAACCACTCACACCTCCCAAAGTTTAATATCAGTTATCCCAAGAAGCAAGCGTACCGGCCAAAACAGACCTAAATACAGCACATAGATTAGCTCTTACACACAGAGACTTAAAACTCGCATTGCACCAGGAAGACAAAACCTAAACACATTGATCTGTCACAGTATAATAATAAAAAGGTAAATCTAGACAGTAGTTGGCAACAATCATTTAGAAGTAAACTGTGTAATTTCATCAATTTCAAAAAGCTGCTTTTCCAAACGATTTCCCAAATAATTTTTGAACTGGTATATATGCTTTAGAAATGGCACAGTGACAATCAAAAAATGTTTAAGCATGTGTATAAGAGCATTAAAATGGTGTAAGGATCAATGCTGGTAAGTGTTTCTTCTAGCTGTATGATTAGGTGAAAAAAAAAATAGACCTAGTTACTCCAGCCAGGAATCAGCTCACTTCAACATAGCTGCATCTCATACTGTAAACTTTATTGATAAATTTCAAAAGACAGGCACAGAATATAAATACATATGGTTTTAATTTAATATTCTTGAATAATTACCAATAAAAATGCAACATTTCACCCTACCACAGAGCTAGAATAAGTATAGCTTCAAATACTTTACCCATCGGATCAGTGCTGGGTGATAAAGTTACTTATTTAGTTACTTACTGATTTAGTAATGCTGTAAAAGTAAAGAATAAGTTGTTAAGATCTGTATCAAAAATGATCAAAAATACACTGTTCCTGCACTGGGCCCAGTCATTCATCAATAAAACCTGAGTTCCATGCTCAGTGATGCTACATTTATTAATAATTGGGAGTTCACAACAGCAAAACCGTTGTGTGCGACCAGAGGCGTCAAGTAACAGAGCACAAATAATTATTTTCAAGTCAACTTTTTACTTCTACTGATTATATTTCAAAAAATAAGACGTAAAATAGGAATATAAGTAAATATATATGTATGACTGTGTGCCCAGATATGGATGCTGTAGTGGCGATGTTATGATATAAAATTGGCACCTTTTTAGAAACTCAAGGATGCTTTACAATCACGTCTTTTTTACACACAACCATTTATACTCAGCACTCGTCCACACACCGCTTCTCTCCGGTGTGTGGACGAGTGCTGAGTATAAATGGTTGTGTGTAAAAAAGATGTGATTGTAAAGCATCCTTGAGTTTCTAAAAAGGTGCCAATTTTTTCAACATTTACATTTTAATATAACAAGATAGTCATCGTGGCTTTAAAAAAAATGTGTTTTGAGGAGGAGGGGTAGTGCACTATAGGCTCCTGTGGCATGGCCTAAGCTTTTGTTCCTCTTACATTAAGGCATTTTTCCCCTTACATTACTTTTACTTTTATACTTTAAGCAGTTTTGCAATCAGTACTTTTACACTTTCACTTGTGTAAAAATCTTGAGTTGATACTTCAACTTCTACAGATGTATTTTAAACACTAGTATCTATATTAATACTGAGTAATAAATGTAACACTTTTAAAACCTTTCTGTTTCAAACAGAGGGAGAACAACCTGGTGAGTGGGAATTGATGCTGTCTCAATTGGAAAAGATAAAAGGAAAACTGATGGGAATATTGTTGCCTTGAAAAACACGACTAAAACAAGCGGAATAAACACTGCCAAAGGGATTTGCTAACTCTGATTCAGGGTCTCTTACCTCAAGCTTCTGGTGGTCCACAACTAAAGCAGGTGGAGGTGGGGGCTGTGGGGGATCCTCTGGCCTGTCTACAACAGCCCCCTTCTGCTGCTCTGACTGGCTCTTCTGGCACTTTTTCCCTTTAGAGGTACCTGGTAAGAGAGGAAAACAAGTATTTTAAAGCTGTTGCTTCATAACAGCCCGAGCAGAGAGAATTCAGCCTGCTATTTAAGCTCTAACAAGTGATGCATCCTAGAGATTTTGTTGTTGTTATTGTCGGAGAAGAAACTGCAACAGATGGTGTGTTAAGGGCCAATAGCCAATAGTACATAAACTTAGAGTTTGACAGTGCTTCACTTGACAGTTGAAAAGAATTTAGATGATGTAAACCCCTGAATAAACCACAGACGAATATATGATGTTCAGCTTGAGACTTCATTTGCTTGCTTAGTGTGCACTACAAAGCTGCAAACGGGCACTCCAATAATCACAGAAAGACTCCAGATTTTAAATTTACATTTAAAAATGTTCCATAGGACCAATTTTCATCACAAGCTTTCACATTGTCGAAGAAATTAATCAATACATATCATCATGCAAATCATGCAGCCCTGAACTCTATTTTCTACTCAACTTGACAGCAAATTACCTTTCTCATGATCTCCATCACTAGATGTTCCTTCTGCTGCTGCTGCTGCTGATGATGATGCTGCTTCTGCTTGCATACACTCCTTTGCCTTGCTTTCCTCGACAGCCTCAACAGCTCCATCCTCTGCACCTGCTTTAGAAGGAGCTTCCTCCTCCTTCCCGTCTTTCTCTGCTTCTTTCTCATTGGCCTCGCTGTCTATACTGTCCATGGACTCGTCTCCGTTCACACACTCCTGAGGGGCAGAGACCACAGATGCCTCTTTCTCCTCTTCAGGAGGAGGTTCTGTAGAGGTAGATGTCTTCACCTTATCCACCACGTCTCCAGAATCTGGAGTTACAGTGGGTTCATTAGAGCTCTCCTCCTCAGTGGACAGGGTGTATCCGTTGGGCTGGGGAACGGGTTTATCGGCTTGGGGCTCCATGGTGTCACTGGAGGACTCGTCCTGAACCAGACTGGTGTCACCCTGGTCGGCACAAGCCGAGTCGTCGGCTCCCTCTTCGTCCTCAGGCTCCTCATCTTCTTCTGCCTCCTCCTTCTTGCTGATCTTCTTCTTCCTAATGATTCCCCGCTCCCAGACTGGTCGGCGGCGAGTCTTGCGCTTTACGCTGCTATCTGTGGGTAGAAGAGTTCCAAGTTATTGCACCATTATGCATGGATTCAGTTCAGTGCCTCTGTATACTCAACATGTAACACACATAATTGGCACAATATTGTGCCAATTAGTGTGTGTTTTAGTACTTGGAGACAAATACATTTGACACATTTATAGTGCAAGCACACATGAGAATACTGTATGTAGTGACCAATTATGCAGTTTTTAATGCAGCAGTTGGTCAGTGTTCTTAAAGCTCTGGTGGTAATCAAATAAAACTTGTAATAAAAAAAAAGCTGTGCAAAAATCGTGCATTAAAATAATATTTACAACAACACAATTAACATATTATACTGTCCACAAGGTTAGAAAATTGGTAACACAGTCCCAAATCAGAGTCAGTTGCATAATTCCAAGAACTGGGTACCCATTAAAAATAGTCAGATTCAGTCAAATCTAGGGGTGGGGGAAAGTTTTGATTCTTATATGCATCTCGATTCAGACGTGGACAAATCTGAACTGTTTCTTAAATGATGACAAGACGCAAAAGGTAGGATGTAGGATGAGCAACAAACCCGATCAACGTCTTTTAGTTTTTTGTGCATCAGTGCTATTAAATACGCTGTTTTATCCTCCCAAATGCAAAGCGACACCAAGTGTTGGGCTTCTGACAAGTAACATAGAGACCAAAGACGAGAGATATAGATGTTTGTGTGGAGGTGGCTGAGGAGCTCCGCAAGCTGAAGCAGCTACTTAGACACTTTCACTCAAACATCTAAATTCCTGCTCTTTGGTCTCTGTCTTACAGCTTTTAATAATACTATATTAGCCGCTAATTCACTCTTTTCTTTGATGAAAATTTTCTAAAAGTTTAAATAAATGTCAACAAATAATGCTTATTATTGTTTAGAATGCAGCAGTTGGCCAGTGTTCTTAAAGCTCTGGTGGCAATCAAATAAAGCTTAGAAAAAGCTGTGCCAAAATCACAATTGTACACAATATTAGCCGGTACTTCACTCGTTTCTTCATTGTAAATTTTCTTAAAGTTTTAATAATGTCAAACAGATAGTTTATTATTGTTCTCCTTGTGGAATTATTATTATTTTTGGGGAAATTATTTAAATTTACTTGCACTTTATCAGGTAAGCCACTCTGAGAACCAATTTTTGTGTGTATACAAAGCATTACGAAGCCCACTAAAATGTTTACTTTTCTATTATCTATTTTGCATTATACTTTATTCATCTGCAGATTAAACTGATCAGTCACAACATTAAAACCATACATAATTTTTTTTTTAATAAACTTCATTTAGAAAAATATATTTTTACAATTTTAAAATAAACAGACAATATTACATACTAAAATTTAGAACAGTAACAGTTTTACATTCAAAAATTCACATTTTTTTTTATTTTGTTGTTTCTTTTTGTCCATAGTCCATCTCCTTTTCAATTCTCTTACAATATAACTAAAAACCGTAGTGCTTGGTACAAAAAAAAAAATGCTGGTCAGCCATAACCTTTTACCCTGTAGCTGGTTTTAATATTTGGTCCAAAGTTTGCCTAACCAGTATCCTAACAACATTGATCCTAGATTTTTGTATTAATTATTTGAATAAATTAAATTACTATGACAATATTTCTATTTATTTGAAAAAAAAAAAAAAAAAAAACAACAATAATAATTGTTTTTTTTAAATCACATCGCAGACCTTTGAAATGTAATTGCATAAAAATATAAAGTGCCTAGAGATTCCCACCCTTAATATTTACAACAATACAATAAAATATATTCTACCCACAGTGTTGGGTATGACAGCACAGTCCCAATTTAGAATTGTTTGTTAAAAATGAAATAATATTGATCAAATAAAAAATAAAGAAAATTCCCTATAAAATCTCTGTTACTTTACAAACTTTCCAAATGTTTAGTTCGTGAATATTTATTTTAATAGCGCTCTTAATGAAGCCCACTTAAGTGAGGGTGAGATTACACTAAAATGTGCAGGGCAGGGTGCCTCCAGGCAGGACCAAGACTATGAAACACTGTACTATTCACCTCGTTCTTGTATCAGTCACAAAACCATGATTTGTGGGGGTGGAGGGGTCAGTCAACACCGGGGAGCTGGTACTCGATGTTCCAAAGCACCAGGGAGAAAAATGGGCAGAGGAAGAAGGGCCAATCTGTTGGAAGCACGCGGCACCTGTCCACTGTGTAATTGGTCGGAGAAGAGGGAGCTGGTGGGAATGCATTGCTTTGCACACAGGAGGCCGTGTTTTAACTTCTAATTGAAAACAATGGAAGGCAGCCCAGATGTACGCCATAAATCAGAGCCCAAAAGGACTCGGCTAATTTGCCTCTTCTAGCCGCTAGCATTTCCTATCGGGTTTTCATTGACTCTGCAGTCAAACTGCACTCCATGTAATGAACAACCGCTCCCTTCTCATTTTATTCTAAATATCACACGGTCTCCTTCTGATTGTTTCTTCACTTTCTTTTATATCGGAGAGGTTGATTGGGGGCACTAGCTATTCCTTTTAAATATATATGAAGGTGTGTAGAGAAAAGAATGAGAATTGGAGTCAAACAGGAAAGACGAGGGACAGGATAGAGTGCTAAGAAAATAACTGACAACAGATGTGAAGGATGTGAAGCAGAGGAGCAAGAAAAGAGAAAGGGTGGAAAGTGAAACTGCATCCTTATTTCCCCAAATGTAATGAAAGTGTCAGGGTGAACTGACGCAGCGAAATGTAAAGAGGCTAGATTCACCATATCGCTTCAGAAACAAGTCGGAGTACTCTGACATTATGAGCAAATCTGTTTTTCCATAGACAAATCTACTCTGTGTAAGCTAGGGCTGCAACGATTAGTCGATATAATCGACAATGTTGATTATTTAAATTGGTAGACTACAAATTTAATTGTAGACTAATGGTTAATTTGTAACAGCACTGCATTACACAAAGTGCTGGGGACAGAAGCACAATGGGGGATGGTTAAATAACTCACTCACACAGATAAAATTATTCAACTTAATCTGTGTCTCCAAAAGTGCCCAAACTCAACATATTACATATTTAATCACTAAATATCAGTATGTTCCACATTTAAACAACATCTAGACATTCAAATGCATTTTAAATCAAATCTCATGTTCAGCTGTTTCTATTGGTTTCAGAAATGGAAGACATGGCAAAATGAATTGCTGACTAATCAACTAATCAAACGAATAATAATCAGATTAGTCGACTACCAAAATAATCGCAATGTTTAAAGAAAAAATAAAATCACTGCCTGCATGAGAATTACCCATTTCATTCCTATCAATAGCTCTAAATAACAGCCACTTCATGCAGTCCTAAATCATGATCTCGAGGCAGCGGTCGATTCTACAGCACAAATGACATTAGACATACTTTTAAAAAGGGCACAACCATTTCAGACCCACAACACACTTGGAAATGCATCAGGGCAGACCAATTTGTCTGGGCTGAAACTGGGCATTAACTACATTAATGATTCATGCAGCTGATACCAATACGTACGTGGACTACATCGGGATTTCTAGCCGATAAACCGACGCAAGCTTATTCAGCAAGCGTAATAAAGTGGGGTAAGAATCTACATCTGCAACACAACAGTCCGAGACATAATTATGACTCCAGACGGATTTCAAATGAGGCACAATTGATACGACACAATTACTTAAAATGAGACACTGTCTAAAAGCAATCTGGCACAGGGAAAGCAATTAAACTGAAGGCTATTAGTTTCGTTGCTGCACATGTTTAGTGACCATGCGCACAATCTGATCTGACATTTCAGCCACACTGCAACAATGAAGGCAGCTGGTTTAGAAGAAAGCTCTTTAGCATATCAGTCCCTAATGATGCGCAATTAATACCAACTGGAGAACGCAAGACTGAGTGAAAACCATTAAAACTAAAAATATTTTATTTCTTCCTCAGATCTAGACAGTGTTATGATTTTTATTCATACTGCAAAAAATCAAGAATTAATGTCAGACAAGACAGCAGGAAAGTGTTGGAGTCAATTAATAGGCTGGTGGTCAATCAGATAGATGGAAAAGCTGAATTAATGCAGGTCAAACGAGGTCACTGGGACAGTATGCAATAACCCTATACATTTAATGAAATTATTATACTTTTTATTATAGTTTAAGGTTTAGGATATAATGTAACAATCAGTCAAATCAGGTCATTGCAAATCTTCTTTGTCCTCTCCTGTTACAATCTCTGTCTCTCTCTCTTCAGACGATTAACTGAAGTATAAAACATGCCTTTACTCATAAAGAAAACATGGATTAAAGTAACAATGACTGATGATGAGCTTTTAAATACTTTTGAGCCTGAGACAAGCAGATACTCATGTATAGATGGTAAAAATAAAGTTCACCATTCTAAAGCAGAAACAGAGTCTCTGATGCTTGTGAAAAAGTGGTGGGAAAGGCTTGAAGATGTGCCCATCAGGGAGCAGACATCTTTAATAGCATGCTGTGTGAAGTTCAATACAACGGCCTGCTGCCAGACTGGATTGCAGATAGCGTGGGGGTCAGTTTCATGTCCAGCCAAATCACGAAGGGAGCTTGGAGGGGCAGAGTGTGGGTCAGATAAATGCAGACTCGGGGGGGGAGGAAAGCTCAGGATGTCCTGCAGAGTGAAGTGTTTTGCTTCTCTGGAGACGAGGTGTGAGACTGTTGGCGGTCAAAGGAGGCTCAACTCGAGGTGTGACTGGAAGGGACCTGAGGTGAGGTCGTTGCCTTTCACACGTGGCTGGACACTGACTGCAGCCTTTCTGCTGGACACTATGAGCCGCAGACTACGCACAAGAGTGACGAAAAGGAGCCTGCTAGGCAAAGCTTCACTGCCAGCTGTGATTTTCACAGCCTAGCACTGATTCCACAGTATGAATAGACATGGTGTTCCTTTGACACTAGTCAAAGTACAAAAACAAAAACAAAAAACATTGAAAATGTACAAAAAGAAACAGCGACACTTTATTAGTATGGTCTTTTATAGATGCTCGACCGACATTCAGCTTACATTCAACTGAATACAGGGTTCATACACTTTTTAACCAACAAACTTCCATGATTTTCATGACCATACGATTTTTAAAACATAAGTGCAGACATGGACTATTAAACCAACAATCAACTAAAACTATGACCAAAAATAATTATAGTAGGCTTAAAATGGTCAAAAAATCAAATAAATTGTGTGTGAGATCCTGAGAGCTCTATTGTGTAGACTTAAATCACTGAAGTAGATTTTATCATAACTGGATTAGAAGTAGAAAGATTTCTTAAAGTGAAAAAGTGAAATTGCATCTGATTCAGTCATGCTGGGAAGACTTAATGGCAAGGGGAAAGCAAAAAATACAAATGTGCCAAATTAGGGTCTGTACATGTAATTATTAGCAATCTCTACAACCTCATGCCAAGAATCATGGAAAGTTGCTTGTTTACATGTGAGTTATACATACTTTACACACCACTCCTTTATGTGTAGCTCAATAAATATGAATCATTTATTGTTGCTTGTAACATTTCTCTTCCCTGCTTATCCTGATTGTTCTCAGGAAAGGCACACAGTGAAGGGTAAAGAGCACAGGAAAACTGAATGAAAGAGAGGAGAAAAGGGAGAAAGGACATATAGCATAATGCTTACAGGTTCCAGGTTACTGTGTATGCATTCATGCTTCCGTTCTCTAATAAAATGCCTTCACTTTTCAAATAAGGCCGTTTTTAATCAACAAAAACATATTTGCTTCTCAGAGTTGAAGCTTCATTTATAAATGTCACTTTCCTAAACACTGCAATTAGTCACAGCTGCCCTGGGCTGCCCGTGTACAGGCAACCTTCCTTGCTCTTCAACAGGAAATGAAAATATTTTCAAAATGTATGTTTGGTATTTCCATAAACCTGAGCTGTGGATGGATGTGAGGTGGTTTCATAGCAAGGCCAGGATAAACAGGCCCAGAAACAAGCAACTTACTTACTGCTGGTTTCAGAGGGTTCACATTTTTATATCTTATTTTAGATATGTCTTTATATCTGCTTTCCATTTTTCATGATCACATTTTTATATCTGGATTTTAGATACATCTTTATATATGTTTTCCATTATTTATTAGCACATTTTATATCTGGATTTTACATACATCTTCATATGTGCTTTCCATTTTTTATCATCACATTTTTATATCGTATTTTAGATACATCTTCATATCTATTTTACATTTTTCATGATCACATTTTACATACATCTTTATACCGGCTTTCATTTTTTATGTCTTAATTACGTAATCCCATACATATTGTCCACAGCAAGAAATTGACCCAAAGACCCAACTTTGGCAGGGAAAGAAAAAGGACTGTAGATTTAGATCCACACCTGATTGGACAGTGACTACTCTGTAATGTTGTCAGGGAACACTACCACAAAAGTCTAAAATGATGAAAAGACCTGAAATAAAGACAGATGTGATTAATCTTTAACTCAAAAGGTAGAATAAAGCACCCAGCATTCTTGCCTGGGTTAAAAAAAAATCTTTACAACACAGTTCAAGAACACTCTTGATGAGGCAGGCATATCATTACCCAAGTTAAATTAAGACATGTCATTACCAAATTATACACAGATGGTTTAATTCAAGCACAATGATTCCTGATGTGTAGCGTTTCACATTTCAAAGCTTTTACATTGGTGAAGGTGCTGTTGTGGCACGGGCATGTATGGCTGCCAGTGGAACTGGATCACTAAGATGATATGGCTGTTGATAGAATATCAGGATGAACTTAAATGGGAAAGTTTTTGAACAGACTGGTCTGAAATATTTGCTATCATATTTGTGTGGAGGGTGTGGTGTGGGTTCTGAGTGTGGAGTGCATGCAGGGCACCAGCTCCTCCATAAACAGACAGTACAGAACAGCAAAGCAGAGAAAGAATGGCGTGCGTGGATTCAGTGTGTAGAATGAAATGTTTACATTCAATGATGCCCTTCATTCTTATGGAGAATTTGTATGATAATTTAATGAAAACCGCACATCGGATCAGTTCAGCATATTGTCTGAAATGGCTCTACTAGTTTTGCATGTATACAGAATAACATGGTTCTAGTTAAGAAAATTGTTTAAAAAAAATAAAAATAAAAATAAGTTTACGGACAGTTTTAAATGTATCCAAGCAGAAAAACGCCAACTGTACCAAAACTATACGAAGTATCGCTCCAAAAATCACAAGCAAACTAACGACCCAGGAAATTTTTGTGATTCTACCATAAAAGCTGGGAAACAAAAGAAATGTGTGGATTCATAAGAATAAAAAGAATTATGTAAAATAACTGTTCTCACTTCAGACTTTCTGCAAAAACTTACTCAACTGAACAGCGATTCACAGTCCAAATGGATAATGATCCAAAACATACTGCAAAAAAAAACCTTAACAGTGTCCTTAAATGGCTGAGCTCAAAATCTGTCTTTATTGTTTTAATTCAAATCTACTAAGAGGATGTACCGACTTAAAGGACGTGTTCATCATATTAAAATATGTACATAATCTTTAATAAAACACTCACATTACAGTAAGTTTACATATACAGACACATACACTTACTACTGAGCTAAAAGGGGGACATTTAAATGTACTACTGGTCAACTGTGAAGGGTCACCAGTGATCTCTGGTGTTCACTGTAACCATAACCAGACAGAGAGTGAGAGGGGCGGTCAGGGCACAGTGCTATGCAGGAAAATGAGTTGTCGCCCACTCCTAAATAATGCATGGTAATTGTTGGAGCACAAGCACAGCCCCAGACAGCTGATGTAAAGTGTGTGTGTGTGTGTGTTTGTGTATTCGTGTGGTGGAATCCTCTGCCTGGAATAGCACGGCACTTTGTAATAATTAAAAGAGTCACTGCATGCATATTTCATGCAGTGCCAGGAATATTTAGCCTTGCCCCCCCTGCCAGTACTTGCCAAAATACTTCCCTGCTTAAATTTATTAAACAGTGGGGTAACATTTTAGAGAAAGAAATCTTAAAAACTAATTGTGCCTGTACTGCGATGCTCCCCTCAAATAACGCGGGCCAATGGCTTTGAGGCTGTGCAGCTCTGTCCATCACACTGCATGCTGACATGTTGGCGATCCTGAAACTCGAGTCTGCGCAGGAGAGTCCAGAGGAGGGAGAAAGACTGTGGAGAGACAGCCTACTCATTTAAATAAACCCGCCCCTGAGGGCTGCCTCCACAGAGCTCACACAGTCTACAGTCCCGCCCATACAGTCATTGGTCTACACCCCGGCTAGGTGAAACCCAGCTCTTTTAGAATAACCACACCTTTTTAAATAGAGCTGAATAAGGTTTAAAAAAAGGTGCATGTACTAATTCTCTTCATTAATAATGGGTGTGTTTTGAGCGTAACATGAAATGATCAGTATGCCATTTGATTCCCTTTAAGAGCCAGGTGAGCTCTGACTTTGGCATATTGGTATCTTTACAGAGCGGCACTTTTGTGCGTCTCGGCAGAAGATACTGACCTGCGTGTTCTGGCTGTAAAGGTATGCCAGCAGCTCATTTAAGGGAACAGCAATGTTATTTTTTTACTTTCTACTATTTTATATATCGTTAAGTTAGAAGCCGGTTTGCGCTCAGCAGTGCAACCGCGTGTGTGTATAACAAATAACTGTTGTCTAGGTAACACCTGTGTTTTCCGCAGCCTAACTTCCAAACCACCACACCCATCAGTGTACATACATTCCTAAACTCTGTCGCTATTTTGACATGGGCGTAAGGCATGAAAATAGACTGTTGATGGGGTGTAAGATAGCAGAGAGCATCGCAACGCACCTTGCACAGGGTTTACGATAGGGCCCTTAGACTCAGTGTTGCATATGCGTATGAAATGAGCACTCATATTTACAGCTGAAATTGGTAAAATCATTATTTAACATACCTGCCTAGACTTATGCACCCCAAGGACACCAGCAAAGACGCTCAGATGGAGGTATTATTAATATACGCATTATCTACAACATTTTTAGTTTCATATAAAAAAACAAAACAATTATTATCTTGGGATTTAAGAAACAGCACTGCTTTGCAGAATAAAAGACAGAGTACCATGCTGAACAGACAGAAACTTTACGTTTCTGCTATAAGATATTATTAGTGGTGGCACTAAAATAGGTGAAAGAAAGATCTATGAGTAAATTTAAAAGTAAGCAGAGAACATACAAAGACAACAGCTACAGTGAAGAGCTACAGTTATCCTCTAGAGTTTTAATAAACAAACTGTGTACATTACAGCCAGAGTGAGCTGAAACTTGTGGACTCCAATTATAATGAGTGCATTCAGCTATTTTAAGTTGCACCCATTATTGACACAGATGTGAAAATTCACACAATGCTGCCAATAGAATAGGACTCTCTGGAGCAGATAAAGATTAATATAAAGCTCTGGAAAAAATGAAGAGACCACTTCAGTTTCTGTATGAGTAAAATGAACATTTTTCTTTTATTCTATAACATACAGACAAGTTTTCAAACCTCAAATATTGCAAAGAAAACAAGTTCATATTCATAAAGTTTTAAGAGTTCAGAAATCAATATTTGGTGGAATAACCCTGGTTTTAATCACAGTTTTCATGCATCATGGCATGTTCTCCTCCACCAGTCTTACTCACTGCTTTTGGATAACTTTATGCCACTCCTGGTGCAAAAATGCCAGCAGTTTAGTTTGGTGTGATGGCTTGTAATCATCTATCTTCCTCTTGATTATATTCCAGAGGTTTTCAATTTGGTCAAATCAAAGAAACTCATCATTTTTAAGTGATCTCTTAAATTTTTTTTTCCAGGGCTGTATATATATTGGCACCTTGCCTAATGCCACGTCTGGGCTAGGGGGTATAAAGCCACAAAGCATTGAGCTGTGGAGAAGTGGAACAGTGTTCTCTGGAACAATAGTGCTTCGTGCAATAATTTTAACGAGTTGAGGAATGAGTTAGGGAGTTGGTGGATGAGTGTTGGGGGTGGGGGGTTGATCATCACTGTTAATTACCTCACTAAAACTCATCACTGAATGCAATCAAACGCTCCAAAATCTAATAGAAAGCCTAACATAAACAGCAGAGACTTTATACCAACAAAAGTAGGATACATTCTTTTTAATATCCTCGATTTTGGCCTAAAACATTTTATTCAAATTTTTATTGTCATTGTTTTTCTCCAATGCAAATTTCTCTAACTGAACAAAGCTCCTCTATTCCGCTGATACAGCAGTTCACTTCATTTTCACAGAGCTACAATGTCACTAAAGCCAGTTGGACTTTTAAATAAAGCCCACGTAGCATGCTAGCATGTAGCGCCTATCACGCTGTGAATGTTATTAAGCATTTGGGGTGAGAAGCAGGCGGCGGGATGAGGCACATTTGAGTTAAATGAGCTTTGCAGAGGCAAGGTGGCCCGGCACAGAGAGGGACTGAGCATAAGCTCAGTCTTCTGTTTTAGGACACCCACTGGAGACACAAAGAGACAGAGCCTATGGGTTATATCCAATCCTTAGATTCTTAGATTCACACAGGTTTCCTTTCAAAAGGGTCGTTTTTGATTTATTTTAGGGATTTGTACTCGAGTGTTTGGTTAACGATTTGATGTGCCTGTATTTGACTACTAAAAATCATACACATAGATATAATCAATAAAAGATTTTATATAAAACCTACAAGACAAAATTTTATGTTCTACATGTGCTGTAAAATGTAATGATTTTTGTCACATTTTTAAAGACAGCATGTATATTTCATTACACTTCACTACTTTGAAACATGTTGATGTTTCACACTTAAGCTTCTAAAGTAGAAAGTGTAAGGACACGTTGTTAAGGATGTGAATAAGAGAGCAGAGATATTTCAGTTCTGCTCTATTCTTGGCTCAGCGCGGTGCATCTCGTATGTGGCTGACTTTACTGTTACTTAAATGTCACAATTGGTTTGTCAATATAAAGCACTAATTTAATTATTTTGAATGTTAAAACACTGAGAAGAAGGGTTGTGGAAAGAAGACAATACTGAATTTGCAAGAACAAGACAAGATGAGATTTTAATTATAATATATTTCAAATATATAACTGGAAATATTTTATTTTTTAAACTCACTAAATGCAAAACTACAAAACTACACAATTTTTTAAATATTTTGTAAATACTCATATTGTCACACTTCCCTCCAGTGAGGGTTCTGTATTCAACTGGCAATCCACCTTGAGGGCTCTATACAAACCTGGCAACCTAAGACTGAATCTCTATGCTATACTTCTGTGTTGTGCCAGTGTGTTGCCTCATCACTCACTCCGCAGCTTAAACTTAATGCTAAATGTGTGGGCAGGAACACTAGATTAACAGAACACAGATCAACGTGTTAAAGTCAACAGATACAGAGCGGCAGGTGTGTGTGTGTGTGTGTGTGTGTGTGTGTGTGTGTGTACACAGTGTCTCACTCGAGCAGACCAGCATTGCTGTTTGCCACCCAAAATGATTGAACATTTGTTTTAGTTACCTGTGCATAAGTCTCACGAGACACAATTACTACCTGATAAGAAATATTGTGTCGTGTCAAGAAATCTCATCACACCCTTATTGAATATTATTTTCCCCAGAAACAATTTTATATAAGTATAATCTCTGATCAGGCCATCAGCATTAAAGAAATAGAACTGTTAAAGCCATACCGGTGGTATTTGCAAGTATTTTATTTAAATTTATCAATTATCATAATCAGCTGTGGGAGTACATCAAAGGTCATTCATTATAATGCTTTCAATTGTGTGCCCAACACTAAATTTGTGAATGCAATGTCAGATTTTGTAAAAATAAATGTCTACCAAAACTGTCAACAGGGCACATTAATTCTCGGCATGACTAAAGGCCATTTAAGTAAGCAATTTTTCACTGTAAAGGGAGCTGTTAGATACCGCCGGGGTTAGAAGAGGCCACATTAAGGAACTCCGCACTTGTAAATGTGCCTGGACAGTACATTAGCAACGCTTCATTAAGCATGGTGGCTTTTAAAACCTAGTCAGAGCTTACTGTGGAGTGTGCCTTTGGATAAGTGCATAAGTGTGTGCCTGTAGTACGTCTGTATTTGCAGGCATGCTTAGCCTAAACTTTACATAATAAAGAAATTGTGCAAAATATGCAGAAATAAGAAAGAAAGAAAGAAAAAAAGAAAAAAAGAAAGGATTTGAGAAGGTGTATACATAAATAAAATGAAATCTTAAATTAAAAAAAATCCAAAAAAAAAAGAAATGTTTTATAACAATGGCTAGAGGCTGGATGCACCACCTTTTTTAAAAGCAGATAAATAAGAAAAAAATATAAAACACAAATGTGCCAACCAGCAACAAAGAGAGAGAGAGAGAGAGAGAGAGAAATAGAGAGAGAAATAGAGAGAGATGGCAAAAGGACAAGGCTGCAAGGGCAGAAGTGAGCGTGAGAGAGAAGAGAGAATATAGCGAAAGAGTGCAAAAGAAAAAGGAGTGGGAGAAAAAGGTCATCTCCGAGAGAGGACACTGTTTGTCACTCTGCCCTGCATCACACAGCGGTGGCACTTAATGAGGCATCTCGATCGATAGATGATTCAGTCCATGCCTCTGGAAATGAAGCAGATCAGTCAAAAGCTACACTCGCCTACTGCAGTGAGGCGCACATTAACATGCCCAGAGGTAATGCATCTCCCCAGCATCCGCGCTACAGCTGCTCCACCAGCTCGGAAGAAGGAAAAAAGAAGAGAAAAATAATGAAAAAAAAAGAAAGAAAAGAAAAGGAGAGGAGAGGAACATCCAGGCTGTGGCTGAGTATATGTGTGTGTGTGTGTTAACAATAAGACTATACAAGTGGCCTAATTCTTCAAATGCTACTCAAGTATGTAGATAACATGGCCCTTGTTGGGTGACGTATGATGAGTCTTTTCTGTAGATCATCAGTATGTCAGTGTGTGCGTCGTCTGATCGCCCACATTGCAGAAAACTCCCTGAACTTCATGTCTTTAAGACCAAAGAGCTTTGCTGTTGAAAAAGGTGAACAATCAATAGCTCTTACAAGTCTGTTTTTGAGCTTAAAAGGGGAAGTGGTGAGACGAGTTAAGGCCTTTAAGTGCCCAGGTAGAGAGAGATAGACGTGCTGACTGTGTATCAGGCTCACGCTCCTGCTGAGGCAGCTAAAGGACTTAAACAGGGCTGCAACGATTAGTCGATATTATCAACAATATTGACTATAAAAATTGTCAACACTGAATTTCATTGTTGACATGTCATTAATGTATGATTGAGCGGACTACACTCCTTGGTAAGGGTAAGGGGCTCACACAGGTGGCTCACTTTCAGCGTCTCCAAAAACGTAAACACACCAAATAAATCCCACATACTGCCTTCTATTGTCTTTGGAGCGATACAGATAAAGCAGACAGTGATTTACTGCAAGCTGCAGCCAGGGTTGCCAAGTCCATAAAAAAAATTCCTTCACAAAGTCTGTCTGTCTAAAGGCCAATTTATACTTCTGCATCAAACCTACATCACAACCTACCCGTATCTAGCGAGAATGCACTACGCAGTGAAGCGAGTTTATACTGGTACATGTATCAGCGGCTCTGCGTTGCTCAAAGGCAGGATGTGTAGGCGGGGACACAAGGCCCGGCAGACCAATCACAGCTGCGGCTGTTCATGTCACATGGCGCGTAGTTACATATCAATGGAGGTACGCGTAGAGCTATGGTGTAGGCTACAACGTATGGTACCCGGTGACGTATAGGCTACGGTGCCGGTTCGGCGCAGAAGTATACATTGGCCTTAAAACCCCGCCCGAGGCTTAAACTAGCCTAATATCTAGGGTTGCCACATTTACAACACAGTACATTTTTATTTTTAATGGTTTTCAATCAAGGCTTTCTGCCAGTAGCAATAAATACAGAAATAAAAAAATTTAAAAAATAAAAATGCACACCTTCTTCCTATAAATTGTTTACCCACAGCTATCAAACAAGCCCATTTTGGCGCGAAAAAACAAACAAACAAACAAAACAAAAACGCAAGCCTGGCAACTCAAATTACACAGGCAATTCAAGAGCGCAATACAAAAGGAAATATTAATACTAAAAGAAGTACATACTGATAAATAATAAATAAACAAATTATATAGAAACAACAAACAGACTTAATATCAATGTACATAAACAACAAACATACATTCCCTTCTCTATAAAATTATTACACATTTTAAATTAAAAATTAAAACTTCCACCCAATTGAAGAGATTGTTAAAATGTCTGTTAATATTAAATATATATATTTTTAATAATTAAGTAGACTTTCCTGAAAACAAAAATGTGTCATTTTATATAGGTACATCAACTATCAAAAGGTCCTGCAAAATCTGTTTAGGGCCCTAAAAGTTTAGCTAAAAAAGATGCAGTAAAACATGCATTGGATCGAGAGCCTCACCAATATAAAACACAAATGGAGAGCATGTTAAAAACAATCATGATAATCAACTAATAGAAAGAATAATATTCTGAATAATTCAGTACTAAAACAGCCATAAGTTGAAGCCCTAGACTTAAATATTAAGTGACATATTAAATGTGTTTTTTAATTGAATTAATTCTATGTATATTACATAAATGTGTGTGAGTAACTGACTGTGTAACAATCATATACAAACTATTCTTTACCATTAATTAAATAAACGTATCATACGTCACTAATTTGCTTCATGAAGGACGCAGAGTAACCAGAAAGTACTGCAGTGTCTTCACCCTCAAACTCTCTTTCTGCTTTCTGTTTAGACAAACACTCTGCAGTCAGGAACTCCTTCAAGTGTGGAAAGAAAACTCACACACAGATTTCATGTATGAGGACAAACCAGCTGTTCAGATGTTGGGCACATCTGGCAAATATGTTCCTTCATATTTATTTGATAGGAGCACTTCATTTATTTGACAGTGACTTCAAATGTGACTGTGAGAATAGCACTGATATACATGTTTAAATCAATGAGTCATAGCGTTTTTACCATTTTTACAAACAAGGTATTGGAATTTTACAGTGTGTAACTAGCCAGCTACGAGAGACCTAACAGTACATGCATTTATACATCACTGTCCGAGAGACACAGTTTTGTAAACGCAGTCACAAGAAGAATGTGTAGTAAACATTATTAAAGAAAATACAGCAATTTCACAAGCACACGTCATTAAATCAGTCATACACACATTACTAACCAGATTCTATCTCTGGACATGTTTTTATTGTGTTTATTGTGATGCTCTAAATACCGAATAATGCATTATCAACTGCTATCTGGTAACAGTGTGTGTGTGTGATGGTGTGTGTATGAACACACTGAACATGTTAACACATACACTTTGCTGTCTAATTAACACACTACAGGCTGTATTGGATACCACAGGGGGTGCTATATGGCACTAGATGGAACAAGCTGTTACTTGATCTAAAAACAACAGCCTGTTCAAATAATAAAAGGTTAGTCTGGGTTGGTCTTGCAGTGTTTCCTGTTGTACCTACGATGAGAATCAAACCACACTGTAAAGCAAATGTGACTTTAAAATTGAGCACCAATTTCCAATACTTATTAAAATGATTTAATCAATTAACCATAGAAGTCAAATGATGCCTACACAATGAGTTTTATATTCCACAGGTTTCCTGGGGTTCAGTTATAGAGTGCTTCACACTATCTGGGTCCAGGTCTGGTAGGGCAACAGGTGCGGGTATAAACTGCTATGCATATAAATTGCCAAACAGAAAGGCAGTCAGTATACAAGCCTTTTCTTATTCTTTCCATTATTCATCCCAACTACTCCAGTTGAGTTGTCTCCAAAAAATTCTACTGCCAAAAAAAAGATATACAATTATCTTTTAGGTTATAGATGTATTAGGGTCATCCTGTCAATGTCCCTTAAATCATATTACATATTTATAAAGTTATATTTATGTCAAGAGTATTTGATGGAATTTGGTTTCAGAGGCATGTGCGGAGAGATCTAGTTAGTGGTTCTGGATAAGACGGAATGAGGTTACTTGGGGAAGGGCATAGTGTGTTTGAGAGGGTAGACACAGGCTGTTTGTTGTATGTTAGTTAATGTTAGGATGATGGTATCAAGGGTGTGTGTAAAATCTTGTAATGTCCTATGTATTGAGCATGGAGGCCAGAATTCACTGCTGAGCATTCTGGAGGTGTTGAGGGCATCATTCAGCCAAACACTGATAAACTGAAAGGCTACAGCAACTTAGCTATTATTCGGAGGAGGTTAATAGGTTACTAGTGTTGTGTAGGTAATAGTAAGTGAGTGGGAGAGTAGGGTAACGGGGAGGGGCCATATGTGTACCATATTTTTCTTTACTAGTTTCGCATAATGGGCCTTATAATCTGGTGCGCCTTATAGTGCGAAAAATACGGTAATCTCAGTTGTCAATTATTTTCTGCATTTTACTATTTCTAGTGTGGTTAGAAAGTGTTGTTTCTAAATAAACCTAAATTGCCTCGTAAAACTGCAGCCAATTTCAGGATGAGAGCGATTTAAAATACTTCTTTATTTCACACATTTTAAACCTTGTGTTTGAATGCAATCCAAAAAGGGGAGTGCATCAATTCTGACTTTGTAACAGCGAACAATGTGCACCCGATTTCCACTTTCTTCACTGGTCATGACAAATGCTGAAAGGGTGATAAGGAGGGCAGCCACTTCCACTAAGATGTGATCTACAGTTAAGAGCCGACAAGGTTGGAATAAAGTCTCCCTGGCAATCGTCCTGGAGCACCGCTCCGACTTCAGATATATTGTAATCACTTGGCTGGCTCAGAGGTTTTCATTGGTTTCACTGCCAACCGCTGTGCCGGATGCTTCCATTCCACACTAACATTTGTGCAGAACAACATGACAGACGAGAGGCACTGGCTACAGAGTCCGCTTTTAATGGACACCATTAGGAGGCCATGAAATTCGGATTAACACCAAGCTGGGATTGTGATTACCTGAGGCCCAGAAAATGAGAAGAAAGGAAGAAAAAAAGAGAAAGAAATGGCGGAGTAGAAAGAAAGCTGGGAAAAATTATATGTGCAGGAGCCATTTACTGTCCAGTGTTCACAGGGAGAAGTAAAAGGGGGAGGACAGGGACAAAGAGAGGGAGATGCCAACGTAAAAAAAAAAAAAAAGCTTAAGCTTAGCTTGTAGTTTGACTTTGACCGTTCAAAGAGGGAGTTTATCCAAGCACTAAACTCTGGTCAGATGTAATTACATTCAGCTGAGAACTAACAAAGGGCGCGGAGACTAGGGGCTCATATTTCACCTGCGCCAAAGACCCAACACCATAAGCCTGCTGATAAGAACTTCAGCTGAGAGAAGAAATCACATACAGGCCCAGTTATCGCTAGAGTATATCTGTTTGTCTCAGCTGCTTTGTGGACAATGACAAATGATCTGTTCTTAATACATAACAAGGTTCAAGTTTAAACAAACACATAAGCAAGCTGTGTCATTTCAATAGAAAGGAACAGAGGTAGGAATGTCCTGATTACATTTTTTTGCCCCAGAGTCCAAAGCATTTGATTTTAAGTATCAGCCAAAAAATGAAGGATACATTCAAGTTGTCCCTTTTTTATTCATTTTTAATTATTATTGAAACAACAATATTAAAACAGCCCTTTTTAGCACAAAATACATAACATTCTTTAAAGGCTGATATTTCTGCATTTTGGGAGGGAGACAGTAATGATAGTGTAATGTGGTTTAAGCCTGGCAAATTAAATTTAGACTACACTTAGACTAGATTTTTTTTTTTTTTTTTTTTTCGCGAATTCCAACTTGGACTAAGGAAACGGTGTGTGTGTGTGTGTGCGTGTGTGTGTGAGAGACAGAGAGCATTCAAGAGCCTTCGGCAGCACAAGTGGTCAGGAACATACACAACAAATAATCACTGCCAGTGTGAGTGCAGCATAGACATTCTCAATGTGTCTATAGTGAACTTGTGAAGAAACAACATGATGTTACATTTTCGATAAATCAATTATCTGAATCCAATACTTTGAAAATTACATGATCCACCCTGATTTTCCGATTTCAAACGATCGGATCGGGAACATCCCTAAATATGGCACCTTAATACAGCAGCTCGTTAACCTAGGGTAATATGCCAAACGGCATAAATGTTATAGAGAGGTATAAAAGAGGTAAACGGTATAAATTTGAGTGTGAAGCGGAGCTCTTTATCATAACAGGACCCAGGAATAGCGGAGTGGTGTTTGTGAGCCAAAACTAACCAACTCACTCATCTTTTTAATGTGAGCAACAACAACAACAACAAAAAAAATTATATTGATGAGGTCTGTTACCTCACTACTCCACTCCTGAAATCATTTTCCCTTCTTCTCAGCAAATGTTTTGATACAAAAGTTGTGTAAATTCTGACCTGGTTGTTAGATTTGAATGTTTACTCTGCCCACAGATACTGATAAGGTTTTATAAAGATTTTGAGTTTTGGGCAACTTTTATGTGCTGTGCAAAATAGCTGGTTACAATAGCTGAGAGAAGGACTTTGGATAAACTGCTTTCTATCATGAACAATGATAGTCACCCACTTCACACCACCATCATGAAGCAGAGGAGTGTGTTCAGTGGCAGACTGCTGTCACAGAGCTGCACAACAGACAGACTCAGAAAATCCTTCATTCCGAGAGCCATCAGACTCCTTAACTCCTCCCATCGAGGACGGGATGCTGCTGCTGACTGAGTTTAATCCAGTCACACCACATGGACATAATTCAACCACTTAATTATTTATATTAACACTTCCCCAACCTCGCTTACATTCAAGTACACTATACTCATGATTGGGTAATCACATTTTCACATTCTCTTTTTAGAACTGTCTTCTAACGTATGCATAATTATATTTATATTATATTTCTATGTCACATCAGTCACTTTCGTAATCGATGTCATTGCACATTGCACTTTACTCTGTTAATTATTTAATTATTTATGACCATTAGCAACATCTACTGCGCTGCTCCGTTTACAGATAGATCCTTACCTTGTATAGTTAGGTTTTTTTTTATAGCCTTATATATTTTCTATTCTTCTGTGTTTTGATTTGTCTGAGTATGTTTCTTATTGTATTGTGTTGTTGCTGCTGGATGCCTAAATTTCCTTTGGGATAAATAAAGTATCTATCTATCTATCTATCTACCTAAAAAGAGTTATAGTGAATTTACTGCATATTTCAAATAGAGAGAAAGAAAGAGAGAGAAAGACAGAAAAAATAAAAAGAGAAAGAAAGAAAGAAATCCTGATCATGCTTCCTGACTCAAACTTTCTTTCTAGTAAGAATGACAGGACAATGACTTCATCCCATCCTATATTCTCAATATCCTATTACTTAGAGACAGAGAGAAAGCGAGAAAGTAAAAGAGAAAAAAATGTAAGAGAGAGAGGGAGAGAGAGAAACTGTGGATGTTTGAAGGAGACGTGGGTAGGAAGCATTGAGGTTAATATCCTGGAACAAATGGGGATTTGATGGGAACTTTACAGCTCAGGTCTCACTGTGTGCGCAGTGCTTTATGCAACTAGGTTCCTCTGCCCATTTGGGCTGGGCAAGCCAAGCCGCCACTGTTTAAAAACATCACTTTTAATCCCATAAACTCCGACTGGATATGGAAATATAATATAAAAGATGTGCTAAGGTCACAAACTTCCAGCAAACAAAAAAAGAAATACTGCAGAGGTCATCTGTCTGGTCTCATACGTTTAACTTTGTGGTCTTAAGAGCAAGAACAACACAGAAGGCAAGGCTGTAAAAGCTTTGGCCACCACACTAACTAAAGCCACAGGGAGCAGTTACTCTTCCAATGACTAAGCACAGACTTTAATAGGGTTCTGTGTAAAGGTTTGAAGGACGAGGTATTAAACACTTTAAAAGCCCAAGCTGATGAGAACGGAGCTACTTCTCCCTGTTCTTTAAAACACGTCTTAAGACTCTCTTTCTTTCTGTCCGTCAGGTAGGAGCAGGTGTAGAAGCACGGAGCACATCATAGAGCATTTCACACCTGCCCTCAAAGAGACCCCAGAGGAAACAGAGCATCATTCCGAGGGGGCAGCTGTTCTTTCACAAACAGAAGCAGTGCTTACACTACGTGCAAGGTAGTAATTGAGGGTGATGCAATGCTTCATTCTAGTTTAAAAGAAGAAAAGAAAACACAACCTTAAGGCACACCTACAGGCATTCATTTAAACATCACCCTTATTTTTCAATGCATAAAAAACTAGCCATTGCCAGCTAGGCAATATTGCTTCATGGATGATTGTTTAAACTTGGCTCAGTGTTCTCTTATATTCAAAGCTGCTAGTTTTAAAACCCAGCTGGGTATAATAAACACACTGCTAGTAACAACTGTAGTTTTGTCCTCATTAAAGCCAGATGACAAACACTTGGTGGTCACAATAGGCTTGAACAGATGATTGATGATATTGGATACTGCAACAATTAGAATATGAGGTAAGATCATACAAATTACTGTTCTTTCACTCACAGTAAAAGAAGTCAGATTCATAAGTATTTAGACAGCATCAATACCACTCATGCAACCAAAATGCAAATTAACTGCTTTAACTAAAAGAGTTAATAACAATATTACTAGGGGTGTAAATCTCTAAGCACCTTATGCATCTTTTTCTTGTATACTGGACTCCTTTTCTCATAAAATATCTGTAATGATCCATAATGAATCACGCTATTTAATAGCCATTTCTATGTACTGGAAAATAGCATAGTTATTTCAATTAATCAAATGATTAATAATATAAAAATCTAGAATTAATGTTATGGTATTGGTAAGGCAGCTACAAGGAAAGCAGAAACAAGAAGGTGATTATAATGTTATGGCTGACCGACCAGAGTAATGTATATCGTTGCTGTCCAATGAAAAACAAGCATCTCCATTTTTGTTGATTTTTGGTTTACTATATAATTTGAACACACCAACTATCCTCTACACTGTGCCAAAAAATTTTAAGAATGGACCAATAGAAATTCTCCAAAATGACCTGAGGGGAACTCTTTTTACACTGACTTCCAAAAAAAGTTAAGGTAAATTACTGTTTTGGAGATAAGTTTTCATTGGTCAGTGATAATATACAGTATATAGCTGGTTTTAATGTTGTTTCTGATGTGTGTTTCAGCTGCAAATGAATGAAGTATTATGCTTTTTGTTTATCTCAGGGCAGTTTTGATGCTTTTGGAATGAGAATATTCAGAATATATAGAATATGCAAATGCGAGATCAAACGACAAGCACACTTTAGAACATGGAATCATACATGCGTACTAGGAGGAGAGAATTTGTGCCTGTTACGCAAAAATGTTGTCAGTTCTGATTTGATTTTTGTCATTTGTGAACAAATTCAGAATCAAAAACTTCCCCCACCCCTACAACAATACTGCTTTAATCATTCAGAAATTTCACAAAGTCTCTCTACTCTCACAGGTTAAAAGTATCAGCATAGCAAACCCATCAGCAGGACCATCTGCTCTTGCCTGTTTCCTTACTGACTCATGGCATGTTAAGCATGTTCTTGAGCATCAGTATTATATCTAAAGGACTTCAAGCCACATGTGCAAAAAAAGTGTCAAAAGACATTAAAAGCAGATGAATCTGAATCTGATCACTCAAAGCAATTTAGATGGTTGTCAGACACGTTTTAGCCATGGTATAATAGTGTAAACACAATTTTCTCCAAGTCACATTCAAAAACTAAAACTTCTCTTAGCACAGCTGAAACACAAGATTTCAGATTTTAGCAATCAGATTTACTGACTAACTAGAGACACGAGAGATAGAGCTAGGGCTGTACGATTAATCGTTTTCAACTGAAATCACGATTTGAATGGATGCAATTTTACAATCGCATGAGCTGCAATTTGAATTAGCCAATAGCCTGCAAGTGTATGTGTGAAGATGCAGCCTGCTCTTCCAGAGACTTGTTTTTTTATTCTGACAACTGCATTTAATCTGAGAACCCTGGCAATATTTTATGTGGAAAGAACTTAATCATTATATTTTATAGATATGCTAACCACTAATATAGGTTTGGGGTTTAATGGATAGAAATATATATTTAAATCATAACTGCAATATTCTATGGAAAAAAAGAAATTAAATATTATTAGATCATTTTACTGTGTAAATGTGTAAAAGCATGAGGCTCAAATCTTATCATAACTCAATTCAGATACTAATCACAAAGTGACCAGGTATCAGTGGGGTTACTAAAAACAAAACGAGGAAAAGAGACCTAGAAACAAGCAGCAACTAAAGGTCTGACATCACATCTCAAGAAAGGAAATTTCATGACATCTAAGACAACGTAACTTCTATACTCCAGTAAAAAGTCTAACAGACTTTAGGCTTATCCAGAAGAACAGTACCACAGTAGTAGGCTGGCAATGTTTTTGTTTCCAAGCAAATGAACGTGACAACGTTAACAGTGCTGCATACCATCTGTGCACAATACAGTCATCATTATCAATTATGTAATATTAGAAGCGTGCCCACTTAGTAATTGCATGATTATTATATCACCATCAGGGAAATGCAAGCTATACATTTTATGGCTTCTCACTGTATGTAATACATTGTAACAGAGTTTAGATTATTAGTGATGTTTTTAAGGGTAATCGTTTGTCTAAAATTACATTAGCACGCTCTCAAACACTGCTGACAGAACAGGGACATGCAGTAAAGCAGGAGCTACTGCCCTTTTGTCCTTACTGTCAAAATCAATGGACAGAAAAAATATTCTGTGTATGATTTTAAGAAGAAATGCTGGATTTGTTAAAGTCTTTCAGATTTTTCATAAGCACAGCTTGCTCACTCTTTCAACAGTTTTCCTGAAAATTGTTTTTCTTAAAGTTCTGAGTCTCCCAGTGAAAATAAGCATCCCTTGAAAGTTGAACTGCTTTTTTTGAGACAACAGGACAAAGAATGTCAGTCACACGTACCCACGCAAAATTAATGCAATTTTCTTGGAATTGTATTGAAACAGAACCCTTCAAACTGCACAGTGGGGTTGACTTTCTCAGTTCCATCACTACCCTTCTTAAGAAAGGGCACAATACTTCCTCTGACCTATTAAAAGCTTCAGATATCATAATTTTGTATAATTAAACAAAAAAACGAGCTTACTGGGAAACATGCAGTTTAACCAAGCCTACATTTTATTGGATGGACTCAAATGTGAGCATGCACCATTCCCATGTTTTCTTGGCCATACAGTTAAACAACTAGGCCAGCACCACTGAAAGCCATGCCAGCTTTGAAGAAGAGTGTCCAACCCAGCCAGACTTTGCAGCAGCTATAAGCCAGTGAAGCAGAGAACCCCCACCATCTTGGGGAATGTAGTCTAATGCCTGAAGGGAGGCATTCTGGTCAGCCAACTCTATGCCTCGGGGGCTTGTAGTAGAAAGCACTGTGCCACCAGCAAATGAAACAGTGAGATCTCTGTGCTCCACAGGTGGGCCTCCATGAGCAGAAACCGAAGAGGTTTCTTCTTTCAGGTGTCCATTACAGCATTCTCCAGGCCATAAACTGCCTGGTCTGCCAAGGTCAATAGCATCTCGCTGCAAATTTTTTTTTAATAAATAAATGAATAAATAAATGAATAAATATATATTGGCCTCAAAGGAATTATCAGGGACCTTCATCGAACCCTTGCACATTAGAACAGCCAGGTCAGGGGCCAAAGGAGACTAATGAAAACTAATAACTGATAAATACAATGGGAGGGAAGGTTCATTATAGGCATATACGGACCAATTTCAATTAGCCAACCAACCAGCTACATGTCTGAAAACAATGCATGTCTGAAATAGGATCCTCCAAAGACCCGTTCAGCACCATTCTGCAGTTTTATGACACTACACCATTCAGGGTTGTGGGGTTTGATACCAAGGCTTGGCAAGAGCCATTGTTGGTCTTAACATCACTGCTCCCTGAGCACCCACTGCTTCAGGCATGTGTGCTCACTTTACAATGGAGCTTTTTAGAATTTTCTATATTTCTTAGATATAAAAAGTATATAGATATTTTTAGTATACAAAGTCCTGTAGATAAAGAGAACCCAGTTAGAAGGTGTAATTAATCAATGGAATGTTAAAAACAAGGATCTATCAAAGTCTGCTCCTCACAACATATGTTTATGGAAAGATCACTCCAAGAACAAGGATGGCTTGCCTCCACTGATGGAACAATAAATACTGAAATGTATCAGAGAATTCTAGAGACATCTGCTTATGGAAAAATAATAAAGTTAATGTTCCAGAATGGCCAAGTCAAAGTTCTGACCTTAACCCATCATAAATGTCGTAGAAGGACCTGAAGAGAGCAGTTAAGGTGAGGAAACCCATCAACATTGCAGAATTAAAGCTGTTCTGTATGGAGGAATGGGCTAAAATTTCTTCAAACTGGTGTGCAGGACTGATGAACAGTTACTGAAAATGTATATAGTTGCGGTTATTGCTGAACAAGGTTGGGGAAGGGGTTGGGTTCTTTTATTATCTCACTTACAAATATGTAATATTGCAATACAATGCAGAACCCGTGACGCCACAACTCAGAGATCCAGACCGACCGCGAGCAAAGTCAGCACTTTAGAGTCAGTGGAGCATTCAAAATCTGAGGAAAAAAACAAAACAAAACAAAACAAAAAAAAACAATAATCTGCCCATTAATCAGGCATTTAAACGGCTTTTTAAAGATAAATAAGAATGTTTTTTTTTCTGGGATTAAAAGCGCGATTTCAGCTGTAAGTGAAAATATTTGAGCAAAACTGCGCTGGACTGAGGTGCACAGCTTTCGACAGACTGTCATCTGTTACGTTTTCACGCACGTGCCCAGCCATGTGGAAGCCATGCGTTTACCGCATGTTTACCCCCCTCCCTCTCTCGTTTCTCAAGCAGCAGCAGCCTGTCACTTACACAGACACAGAGACAGCACTGTGTATCTACTGCTTGTGTCAAGAATCGAAACATTGCAACATGGCGCGTTTGATTTACCTGCCTCAGGTGACATCACACGCCCTGCGGTGTGACTACTGCGCATGCGCACATCACAATGGCAATGCTTAAATGATCTATTGTGCAGCCCTAGTTCACCCACTTTCCAGCACCACTGTATGTCACTGCGGGTGTTCACTACACAGATGGGTTGTGTGTCCAACCTAAGTATGATGAATATGTTTGTCGTGTTTTAAGACTACATCAGAAAACAGCCTGAAGAGCAAATCCAAAATGGATAAACACAGAGCACCAGGATGAGAGGAGAAATACCTCTTGCTCAAAGGCCCTAAATCAGCAGCAGTATCAGCAAAGTTCTCAGCGGGATCCAGTTTCCTATTCTTACTTTTCCATTTAAAGTTGAGTTAGAAAAACGCCCAGCAGTGTGTGGCTCTCAAGCAGCCAAAAGTTGATACATATAGATGAGCTGCTTGCAATGGGCTACATTTTCTAACAATAGTTTAGCCAGCAAATGAAGTTGTCTAAATGCAGTTTAGGCAGCCAGGGAGCTACTTGGCAACCTGCCTTGATGGGAAAATTGTTTCAAGAAACAAAACACCAACAATGATACTTTCATTAGTCTTTATTACTCTCTAAAGAAAGTTGCTGTGGTGGCTCAGTGGTTCTAGCACCAGGTTATTGATTACAGGGTTGTAAGCTGCCCCTAGTGAGGCCACTAGTGTGTGTATGTTTAGTGCACAGATTGGTGAAGGACACATTGAATCTGCATTGAATCTTTAATTCAAGTACACATGACTATTTGTTGACCATGAATGTCAAAAATGAATATAGGGCAGCATTGTAAAGCATCATAATCACAATCATCAAGCTTAAAATCACAGACATCTCCTGTGTAGGTAGGATGTTTGTATTACTGCCTATATCATTTGGTTTGTACAAGATAAGATCACAACCTATTCACAGAAAGGTGTATAAAAGCACTCACTGTTGCAGTTTGTAAAATCTGCATACAATTCATTGCCTGTAGAACAGAATTCAGGAGCCACACATGAGCCTATAGCAATGGTCTCCAACCCCTTTTAAGGAGAAATGAAAGCGCAGCGAAAGTTCTACTAAAGACTCCAATGCTACGTCACCTAATTACCTATCCAATCAGCTGTTCCCTCTGCCTTTAAATAAGATCACTCATTCAGTACCTTTGCTGCCTTTCAGACGCTGATGGTCGTTCTTACCCTCCTCCTTCCCCACCGCCTCCAGGTTGGTCCCGTTTTGTTGCCCGGGGGTTTGCTCCGCCCTTGTCTCCAATGTACGACAGGATCTGCAGAGCTCAGCTACAAAATTTCTGGCATGTCAGAAATCCCTGGTCGCGTCCGACTGCTCATTCGCAGCTCGTATGGGCAATTAATCGGACATCGCTTCCCCTCTCACACTGCACGACAAACGACGCACGATCAAGCTAAAATTCGGCCCGATCATGAAATTCAGTCGCATCCGACCAGATCGGGCTTAAAAATCGGGCTACAATCGCACAGTGTCCGCCTGGCTTTATCTAAATGTTATGTTTTTGTTTTTAAGTATTACAGTTTTGTTTACTTAACTTAGCTTTAGCTGAATTTAGAATGAAAACATGGCGACATCCCTGTTCCTACTAATAGTCACTAGCTTAGCATAAAATGCGTTATCCAGTGCACCTTGTGTTTAAAAAAAAATAAAAAATAGACGTTTATTGATAGTGTGCCTTATAATCCGTTGCGCCTCACAGTTAAATCTAATAAAGGTTAGATAACAAAAAAACATATCAGCACAATACATATCAACATATCGATTGTACCCACTAGTTTTCATTCTCTATTATAAATATAAACGTCAGCTCTAAAAAAAACATGATCAGATGACTGATATGTCTCACAATTGACACAACTGCAATTAACACACATAGTATTTATAAAAAAACATCATTAACTGCAGCAAACTTCAAAAGTGAGAATGTTACCTTCCATTAAAGTGAAGTGTGAGAATATAGCCCATCCTATTACATCACCATAAGGCATCAGACAGATTTACATTTTTCATAAAAAAATCTCCATTATAACAGGAGAAAAAATGGAATTATGATGATATTTAAGCTATAATTGGTAAAGACAGTCCACACAAAGAGAATAAGGTTTGTGAAACACGTTGTTCAAACTGACTCTGGCACGTCCACCAAACAGTCATGCCAAAGAACAAGTTCTGAAGTGTGGTCATTATATCACGACCTTTACTCTCAGAAGAAATATTACACAGTCTTGGATGAAAGCCCCTACATCTCATCCCACAGTATTTATTACAGCTAACAGGTTCCCTCTCATCTCTCAAGGATATAACCATTCTTTTTTCAGGGAAAAGATGGACCACTGTAGTTTACAGCCTCAGCATGGGGCCCACTAAATCAGAGACTCCAGAGGGACATACACCATCTTGTGGCTGAAAGAGGAAGCGCAGAGGAGAAACTTAATCCAGTGTTCGCTCTTCTCACACAAAATCAATCACACATTCAAATCAATGGTAACAAGAGCGTGGTTAAAAGCTCTGTGACTTAAATACGAATAAAGTTATAAATGTCTTGCTTTTAGAGAACAAAAGTGCCATACAGT
Organism: Astyanax mexicanus; assembly: GCF_023375975.1. NCBI lineage: Eukaryota > Metazoa > Chordata > Actinopteri > Characiformes > Acestrorhamphidae > Astyanax > Astyanax mexicanus. Next base: position 71,997,676 of record NC_064408.1, on the reverse strand, counting down.
GAAGTGCAGTGTTTGCTGTACTTCACAGGACGTTTTGAGTGTCTAGTGATTATTAGAGACACAAATGTGTTTTAAAACTGTTAGAATGTGGCTCAAAATTGTCTCCACCATCTAAAGATGTTTAAAAGAGGAATTTACGTTTGCTGTATGGAACAGAATATGAAATGTAATGTCCTGATTCTCAGGACACATTGAGTGACCAGGTGTAGATGGGGTCTAAATGAGCTAGAAGTTATCCAAAAGCAGTGTGTAAGACTGGTGGAGAAGAACATGCCCAGATGCATGAAAACCAGGGTTTTTCCCCCAAATATTGATTTCTGAACTCTTAAAACTTTACAAATATGAACTTTTTTCTGTGTATTATTTGAGGTCTGAAAGCCATTTCTCATTTTCTGCAAATAAATGCACTAAATTACAATATTTTTATTTAAAATTTGGGAGAAATGTTGTCTGTAGTTTATAGAATAAAACAACAATGTTCATTTTACTCAAACATAAACCTATAAATAATTAACTCAGAGAAACTGATTCAGAAACTGAAGTGGTCTCAATTTTTCCAGAGCTGTATTAGGGCTGGGAGGTTAATAGAATTAGTGTTTTAATGAAATTTCAAAATGGCATAATCAAGATTGTATATCTTTACATATAGAAGCTGCCAAAGGGGATACTCAGCAGATAGACATTTGCTTCTGTAAGAAACTATATTTTCAACTGAAATACAAGGACATCATGTTTGTACCATGTTTAATATTAAAGCTGGGTGTAAGGTTGATGGGGCTGCTTACTATTCATAAAAAAAGTAAAAAAAAATGTTTTGCAAGTTGTTATGTAAGAACCAAAAGTGTAATTCACAAAATTAAAAAAATAAATAAATAAATAAATAAATAAATATTTTTTACACAATATCACCCAGCAATAGTTACCTAAACCTAAACCTAACACACCATTTATTGGGGTGACAAAGACAAAGTCAACAACAACAACGTGTTATTTTTCTTAAACAGTTAAACAATGGCCCCTCCACCATTTCTATTCTTTATATGATAATCCAATTTTTAACCTTTTTAAAGAACCAGTGACCACTAAATACACTTGCCCCAACTGGGTATTTGTGAGAATAAGCAAGAGACACAGAGAGAGATTCCCTATTAAATGGCACAAAAGTTTACTGTCTATAGCTCTCACTATTTACATTCTTCTCTCATATTTGCTAAAGAAAGACAGAGACATTCACTCGGCATCATGCATCAATCAGCAAAATGCAGATGTATGAAAATAGTGAATTACAGGAAAATGCAGGGAGCGTTCATGACTGGCAGCAGTGACTTCAGTGTTTTCACGTGGGATCCCAGTCCCGTGTGGAGTTGCAAGAAAGTCTGAGCATGTGTAAATCAAGATTATTTAAATGTTCTGCTTTGCAGCATAAATCACGTTAGGTAATACATTATTCTACACGATAATGAGCCACAAGCACACTGAATATCCTCCCATGTGGCTTTATTGCGAAAGAACCTAAAAGCCTGAAAATGGAGCCATTTTCAGTACATCTGTCAATCTGAGCGCAGAGCTAAACAAACTGCTTCATTTGCCTTAATCTTTCTATCTACAGTTGTGGTCAAAAGTTTACATACACTTGTAAAAAAACATAATGTTATGGCTGTCTTGAGTTTTCAATAAGTTCTACAACTCTTATTTTTCTGTGATAGAGTGATCGGAACACATACATGTTTGTCACAAAAAACAGTCATAAAATTTGGTTCTTTCATAAATTTATTATGGGTCTGCTGAAAATGTCACCAAATCTGCTGGGTCAAAAATATACATACAGCAACAAAATTTGTCAATTTTGGTGATGTAGCGAGTTGTGTCAATCAAATTAGCTTCATGTCATGGCCTCTTCACTTCTTGTAAGTGATTCTGATTGACTACAGCTGTTGACTTCTCATGAGCCCATTTAAATAGGGCTCATTTGACCCAGTGATTAGACTCAGCTACAAAAGCTACAATGGGAAAGTCAAAGGAACTCAGTGTGGATCTGAAAAAGCGAATTATTGACTTGAACAAGTCAGGGAAGTCACTTGGAGCCATTTCAAAGCAGCTACAGTTCCCAAGAGCAACTGTGCAGACAATTATACGCAAGTATAAAGTGCATGGAACAGTTGTGTCACTGCCACGATCAGGAAGAAAACGCAAGCTATCACATGCTGCCGAGAGGAGATTGGTCAGGATGGTCAAGAGTCAACCAAGAATCACCAAGAAGCAGGTCTGCAAGGATTTGGAAGCTGATGGAACACAGGTGTCAGTCTCCACAGTCAAGCGTGTTTTACATCGCCATGGACTGAGAGGCTGCCGTGCAAGAAAGAAGCCCTTGCTCCAGAAAAGGCACCTTAAGACTCGGCTGAATCCCAGGAACACCATGCCTACTGTCGAGCATGGTGGTGGTAGTATTATGCTCTGGGGATGTTTTGCTGCCAGTGGAACTGGTTCTTTGCAGAAAGTAAATGGGATAATGAAGAAGGAGGATTACCTAGAAATTCTGCAGGAAAACTTAAAACCATCAGCCCGAAGGTTGGGTCTTGGGCGCAGTTGGGTGTTCCAACAAGACAATGACCCAAAACACACATCAAAAGTGGTAAAGGAATGGCTAAACCAGGCTAGAATTAAGGTTTTAGAATGGCCTTCCCAAAGTCCTGACTTAAACCCCATTGAGAACATGTGGACAGTGCTAAAGAAACGGGTTCATGCAAGAAAACCATCACATTTAGCTGAACTGCACCAATTCTGTCAAGAAGAGTGGTCAAACATTCGACCTGAAGCTTGCCAGGAGCTTGTGGATGGCTACCAAAAGCGCCTAGTTGCCGTGAAAATGGCCAAGGGACATGTAACCAAATACTAATGTTGCTGTATGTATATTTTTGACCCAGCAGATTTGGTGACATTTTCAGCAGACCCATAATAAATTTATGAAAGAACCAAATTTTATGACTGTTTTTTGTGACAAACATGTATGTGTTCCGATCACTCTATCACAGAAAAATAAGAGTTGTAGAACTTATTGAAAACTCAAGACAGCCATAACATTGTTTTTTTACAAGTGTATGTAAACTTTTGACCACAACTGTAAATCTTGATTCGTTTTTTTTGTTTTATTTTTTTTTAGTGTTGATACCGAAACCCAATTCCCTGAGCTAAATCATGCATCACCCTTCTCATCCTTAAACATTGCCAAGCCAGTGCAGAGAAGATTTAACCAGCAAATCTGGACTCAGGACCGCTTGCTCCGCGAGTTAAATAAGTGTGGTAAAGTGTAAAAGCTGTTTTTAAGCTCAGAAGTCATTCAGAGTTCCAATCTTGGGTCCTTCTGAAAACAGACTTTTAAAACCTCCTGGAAACTCACTCTGGTGCAGTCTGCTGCAGGTGTGAAAGCTATCTGTTCTGCTATCAGGTTCACATGGGGGCTCATGTGATTGATTCATTTTGTGCATATTAACATGACTGCTTCAACTTATTCATTCAGAGCAAGTGTGTGTAAATGCCCTTGAATATAAAACAATTTTTTTGAAGAAAACATAACAGCATCTGAAACTGCATGGTAAAGATTCTATACACACACATCACTAAAGTCAATAGACTACCTAAAGAGGAGCAAGCAGAATGAAAGATCTCATCATTAGTTCGAGCAAAGAGAGGACTAGTCAGAGAAGCAGTCAAAAGGCCCATGGTCACAGGACCATTATAAGTTGTGCACTCTCACAAATCTGGCCTTTATAGAAGAGTGGCGAGAAAAAAACGAAGCGAAAGGTGGCTCTACAAAGTACTGATATAGGGGGATGAATACTTTTGCAAGTCACACTTTTTTATTTTTTATTTGATTAAAAAAATTATCGGTTTTGTTCTACTTCAGAATTATGTGCTACCTTGCATTGGTGTTTCACTTAAAATGTCAACAAAATATAATTAAGTTTGTGGTCAAAAGGGAACATACTGCAAAAAAAAAATACAGTGTATATATTTTTAATGAGAGATTTCATTACATTATCTTTTACCACAGACAACGTTGCTGTAAGCAAATGTTTAAATATCATTATTATTTCTATTATATTATGAACAGCAGTGTAGCACCAGTTTAGGTAACGATGCGTACAGATCAATCAATTAAAATGAATCATAGTATTTGTTATACAGTGATTACTAATAATATCCACTTGGATCAGAAGTTTACTTTATAATAAAGTGAAAAATATATACAATATAAACAGCAAAAACGTCACTGAGATATAGAGACGCTGCACTTGGTGGTCTTGGAGTCTTGCTTAACAAATCTGCAACGTCTCCTGTAGTCCTGTGTGATGCCTCCATCTGAAATCCTCTCAGTCTAATGAGCCCATGTTGGCTGAGAACTGAGAGAATTTTTGTACTGGCTTAGTTAGCCTAGACTGGCAATGCAAAGCAGCTTTGCAAAGCCTTACAGCTCAATCAGGCCTGGCAGCGTGAAGAGACTGCACACAACCAACAAAGATCTTCTGAAGAGCAAAACTCTCTCATGCATGGGCAAAAATACCCAAGCTGTATTCCACCTAATAAAATTAATATTCTGCCTCCAGCAGTGGTATCCCCAACCAGATCAAGAGAAAGCACTAATCTTCCCTCTTACTCCCTCATTGCTGCAGCATTATTCTCTCACTCCCTGTAAAACCACCCTCTCCATCTGCTGCTTTACCACGGGAGGGCCCAGCCGATACCGTGTGTAGCTGGCTAGTGTTCTGCTCGGCTCCTTAGGGGGGCCTGTGAGTGAGTGTAATGAGGAGGTCTTGCTGTGCTGCCCCAAGCAGCTTTGCACTGCTATGGACACAGCGCTTGCTTGGAGCCCGCCTTTTATCAGGCCTGCTTAGCCGTCAGCACCTGGGCTGAAAGAAGACCTTCTGAGTGGCACCATGCTGACAAGCTGAGCTGGTTTACAGGACAGGTCAAGAAAGCTTCCTGAACTTCCTGATATTGCACTGCACTGGCAGGTATGTGCCTTCAGCATCTTCCAATAAACAATATAATGCTCATAGTCTCAGTTACCCAAGTGGATATATTTGGTTTTATATAATTTTTTTTTTTTTTTTTTAAATCAACACACTGTTCAGGGGGAATAGGAGCCAAGACTTAAACACAGTATCGCTTCAAACAGAACTTCCATATATAGACAAATAAAAAAAAAAAAAACAGAAAAATGTGTGTCTCATGGTTCAGGAGAAGTCTCATCCATACCCGAAATACAGATTTTGATTAGTTCTTTGCAGAGTTTTTCTCTTTCACAGCTTTTATGGTAGGAATTAGCATTGACAGCATTGTTAAATCCCTTAAATCCCAGAATGCCAAAGAGTAAAAGTTGTGTGTACCAGTGTTTTTAATAACTGGTGGTGGGACCCTACCAACATCCATATGATTTAGCAGAAATAGAGATTAAAGGTCTCATTTAATCATTTTGTGAAAAGTGTTACGGTGCTCCTGTTTCAGGCTGTTTTATTTATGTGGAGAAGTGGGTGAGGAAGAACGTCAGAGTTTCCTCATGAGTGTTCATAATATGAAAACATATCTCTTTAGTATACGGTTGCAGGTTAAGGTGGATGTGGCAATAAATTGTATTTCATGGGTTGAGGGCAGTCTGGCAGCTTTTCCTAATTCACTTGTTTTTCTGTTTGTTTTCTCTTATTGGCTAATGCAGGCAATGAGGGTAGAAGAACAGTATCACCTGCAGCATAAATATACAACTCAAAGTGACCTACTGTATTTTAAAAAGAGCAAGTACTAAATGCTTTTTTTTTTTTTAGCAAAATGACACCTTTAATTACCAAACAATATTTTTCCATTCATAAACCGTGTAGTAGCAGCTTTCTTTTTTTTGCTGAGGGAAGTGAAATTCAAGACAATCTTCTGCTGTTGAAGCCAGTTCACCCTAAGATTCAAATGTGTATTGTACATACTGAGGTGCTTTTCTGCTTACTTACAATTGAACAGAGTATTTATCTGAGCTATCTCAGCTCCAACCTGTCTGACCATTCTCCACTGACCTCTTTCATAAACAAGGTGTTTCTGTCTATAGTAGTGCAGCTGATGATTTTTATTGTTTTTACTGAACCACTCTTTACAAGTAAACACTAGAGACTATAGTGCTGAAAATCATCAGAGGAGACCATCAGTAGAAAAACAAACAGCCCATCTGACAGCAACATGCAACCATGCTACTCTTAAAAACACTGAGATTTAATCCCCCCTCATTCTGATGGTTGTGAATTATTGCAGAAAGCTGTTTCTCATAACTGCCTAAAACAACTGTAAAAAGGTAGAGGAGGTGTACAAATCTTTCAAAAACGTATTTATGGAGCATATGTATCTCATTAGGTGAGGGGATGGATTTAGAAAATATAACTTGGGGTTAATTTGGTAGGACAAATTAATGAAAACTCACAGGTCAGACTCTTAGTATTCTTCTCAATACACTGTAAAAATCATTCAACTTTTCTCCTTAATGTGTTTTTAAGTCAGCTAAACAAAAACAAACTATTGAATTGCATTGTAGACTATAGCAAATTAATTGCCTCAACTAACTTTATTAAGTTTCTAACTAAATAATCTGTTTGCAAAATGTACAAATTGTAGTTAAACTCCAGTTGAGGCCGAGCCAACTACTCTGCACATGCTTATTCCATCTCTTTAGGTAAACGGGGTCTACTGAGCAATTCTGCAGGGGTTTTCCCCTGATGTTGGTCAGACTATTAGCATATTGGGCATGTCCTCCCATCTCTCAATAACCATCAGTGTGTAGTCACTCTCCACAGACTGTTTCTCTGAGGATTTATATTGCATGTGTTATATAATAGTGAACTGTCTGGTCTCAGCGTTGAGGGCTATAAGAGGAAGTTTCTTTTTTTTTTGTGTTGCTGAGTGTGACTATATGCTGGCTATATGGGTCCAGCTGGTCATATTTGGTCATGAATGATACTAAGACAAATATGTAATAGTCATCATACATTCTCAGTTCCCAGTTGCTAACTTGAATTAACAAAATATATTGTTTTTGGCCATCTACATAAATTTGATTAACGTAAAATGTGTTATAGACATAGCTCAATTTTTTTACTTGATTCTAAAGTATAGTCAGCAGAACTTACAATACACATTTCATAGAAATTACATTAAAAACTAAAAAGTGAACTTTTAAGTTGGTGATGCCTAAGACTTGAATTTTAAGTTTTATAAAGTTGCCACAACTTATGATGGTTTCTTCAAAACTTAAAAGTTGAGTTGGCCTCAAAATTCAAAAATGTAGTGCAGTAAGTTGCGCCTTGGAATTTTAGGTTATTAAGTGTAGGTGTTAGTTTCCAATACTTTCCCTTTTAAAAAAAGCGAGAACCTGAAATCCTATATATATGATGATAGAGTTATGTGTATATGTGAACAACTGCTCTTCAGCAAGCCAGTGAGTGCATCATCCCCTGACACTGGCTCAAGGGCTGTTCTTGCTTCAAAAAGCACTAATTAACTACGCAGTCCCCCAAGCCTATAAGCAATCAAGACATACACATAAGCATTGCTGATGAAACTCAAATAATAATAAATAATTTCAGATGAGCAGCCATCCAGAGCAGCTTAAAACCTGGTGTTGACTGGTGGTGTGCACTGGGTACTCACTGCTGCAGTGCTTGTCCACTCCATCGCCCTGAGAGGTGCTCCCGGTGGTCTCGTCTCCTGCAGGCCTCTTGCCTGCCGTGGCAGCTGGAGCAGGTGCTTGCTGAAGCGGGGTCTCCAGTTCTAGAGGAGTTCATATAGAAGCACGACTTACCACAGAGATATTGACAAGCTGAGGTCAGGAGGGATATGACCACACAAAAGTTTCAAAGCATGTGTTTGTACTGTAGCTGTGACAGTTAGCTGGCTGTTGAAAAAGCACTGGAGTGAGGCGAAGAACAAAGAAAGTGAGCGAGTCAGTCTGTTCGTGACTCTCTGCAGCTTTATACAGACAGATAGACAGAGGGCTCCGCTTAATTTAAATCATGATGGAAGTAATAAACTGTAAAAGCTAGGTGCAGAACAATCAGCCTTCACTCTATAAAATTGATACCTTTAACATCTCCACTGTGCTGCATAAAATATTCACCAGCACTTCTCTTCAGCAGTTCACACCACAGCCTGCAAAATTCATTCAGCGCTGCACCGTGCAAATGAAAGCAAACTGAGCAAGCCACAAGATTACAGACTAACAGAGGTGTCTGTCTGTAACTTTGTGACAGTTAGTCAGAATTATTATACAGGATAAAGTATTTCTATGTGATTTCAGTGTTGCACAGAACACAGGTGGCATTGTGGAATTGAAGAATAACAATGGGTTTCAGAGAGAAAGATGGTATTAGAACAAAAACTGATTTCTTTTCCTTTTAGTCCCTTATTAGAGCTTACTACACATGCTGACATGCTTTCATCATTATATATTTACATCACAGTGTATTGTGTGAGAATAGTGGCCTCACCATTAGTATTGAAAAAGCTTTTTACAAAGTTTTGCTAACAACCTACAGACAATACATTTAAAAAAATAAAAAATAAAAAAAAAACACTGGCAAGGACCATGTTAAACCCAACCCTCACCTCAACGGCTAGGGCAAAATTAAGCTTAACGAGTCATATAAGAATAGAATAAGCAACTAAACAAGACACAAGTTTTTGAATGATTTTGCTGATGAAACACTGTAAAGAGCCAAACAGCCAGAAAAGAGAAAAGAGCAAAGCTCGTCAAAATGGTTAAAGGTCTCATTCAATCGTTTTATTCATCTTAAAACGTCTAGTTGTGGTCTGTAGTATGAATGAATGCCATGCGAGCTGTTTTTTGGTGAGAAAAGTGCTCCGGTGTTTCTGTATAAGCCTGCTTTATTTTAGTGGAGCAGTGGTTTCTAAAGAAAGACAGGATTCAGGCTCTTGCTCGATTCAGGCTCTTGCTCTTGTTGATTGGCTAACAGCACTGCAGCAGAGACCTGCCTCCCCCCTTAATCAAATTTAAAGAGTTTAAACTGGCAGTTGGCGGTCGCGAGCCAAGGTGGGTGAGGCCATAAAGACTCATTTACGTGTTGACAGACACGATGCTTTTTCTGATTGACTTGTTTTTCTGAACATTTCCTTTTACTAGCGACTGCAGACAGTGGAGGTTTAGGAAGAGTTTTATGTGCAGCATCAATATCCAACTAAAGAGACCTACTGTACTTCACAAAGGACAAGATAAAGTAGATTTTAGCAGAAGGAGACCTTAAACTACAGATTGGTTTTGTTTTTTGTTATTTTTAAGTAATCAAACCTATGTTCCAATTAAATATAAATTCAAAACTAATTTTTTTGAACAGTAATTTGTACATTAAATTTGTGGTTGCAAGTTTGCACTAGTTTATACAATTGTATAAACATTTTTAGTTATATTTTAGTAATAAATGCAAATTTATTTCTAAATACTTTGTTGTATTACTACATCCTATTTTCAGTTGTATGTACGAAATGTAAACATACTAAATTCTGCATTTTTCCTTTAAAACAATTTAGAATTTTGGAAAAAATAAATCCAGGAAAGAAAATATTAATTAATAAATAAAAAAAAAGAAAATAAAATGGGGAATTTGGGGATAAAACACAGATTTTTTTTATAGAGCTCTAACAGGGAATATCACATCATCATCTTTTATATTTGGTCCTCAAGGTATACTCCTCTTTGAGCTTATCTTTTTTTATTTATTTATTTTTTTCCCCCACTCTGTGATGAACGAGCTTCACAGAATAGAAAGATGGCTACCTAAGGCTAATGTTCTGACCCACCGGTTCAGCTTTATTCTCTACTGGCCAGTGTTTGCAGTAACGGTGGTAATTACTGTCCCAGTTTTCATCTTGGGACACAAAAAAAAATAACAAATGAAGTGTGGCTATGCTGTTTTCGTCCTCTTACCTCTTTTCCTGCGGGACTCTTCGATCTCTTTACACGTGCGGTCAAACTCTGGGTCCAGCTCGGAAGCAATCATCGCATGGGCCGTGTCCTTCAGGCTGCACGCTCTGTGCCGAATAATTTTATCTGAGAAAAAAAACAATTAAACGTGTCATTAATCCTTAAGTACAAACATGAACTTGAGAAATGAGCCATACACAACAAACTGGGATAATAATAATACTAAAATAACATTAACTAAATATGTTCGTAGATACATTATGCATAAATGGTAGACTATTATTCTTCAACCAGCATACTCTTCTTTTATCTGTGGTCTTGAGGCACACCTGAGGCTAAAGCCTCTAATGTAGCCCAACTGCCCTCGGTATAAAAGAGTTATTAACATTTTGTGGTACAGTTTTATAGAATATTATTGCTAGAAAACCTAGAAATAGTTTTTTTTTCCTAAATCTCCCAGTTTTAAAAATATTAGTACATGGTTTGTTATCATGCTTAGTGACTGTGACTGATGCTCGGATAAAAAGTCTCTACTTTATGACACTTTATACGTTACAGAAATACAAGGTATTACTATGAAAACACCAACTATAAAACATGGTGTATAACAGTGTTTCTTGACCCTGGTCCTGGAAGCCCAATGCTCTGCTTTTTACACACCTGATTCAACAAATCAGCTCATTATCAACCCAATACTGAGTTAAAGGAGGTGTGTTAGCACAGGGAAGACACTAAACTAAGTGCAGCACAATATGAACCTCCAGGACCTGCACTGAGAAACACTGGTTTAAAATTAGGAGTCCTGCTCAAGGATATCAATACGGCATTTACATGTTTGGCAGAGAAGGAAATTGAACCACGGCCTACTACATAGAGAACAGAGGTGTTCCCCACATTGACATACATTTTTCCCTGCATTCTTTAGACACTGTAGCTGGACTTTCCATTTATACCTTCTGTCACTTCTACACTACACCAATATAATATAAGACACTTTTTTAGTCTTTTTACATTACATTACATTACATTTGGCAGACGCTTTTGTCCAAAGCGACTTACAATAAAGATGTACATAGAGTAAGTTCAAGTAGTAGAAGTTTAAGGTAAAAAACATCTTCAGACAGGGCCTAAAGGAAGTCAAAGGGAATAGATAGAGGGAAGGGATAGAGGAGTGAAGGAGGGGAAGAAGGAAATGAGGTTAGAAGTAGTTAGATTGTTAGAGGTGTTAAGAGAGTAAGTACTCTTTGAAGAGCTCTGTCTTCAGGAGTTTATTAAAGATAGAGAGAGATTCTCCTGATCTGGTAGTAGAAGGAAGTTTGTTCCACCGTTGGGGAACTCTGTATGAGAGTTTAGGAGTGAGTGCAGGTAGGAAGGAGCTGTTCTGTCATCACCTTTTAGGCGATTGTAAGAGCTTTGAATTTGATGCGAGCATCAACTGGTAGCCAATGGAGCTCAATGAGCAGCGGGGTGACATGTACCCGTTTTGGCTGGTTGAAGACCAGACGTGCTGCTGCATTCTGGATCATCTGGAGTGGTTTTACTACCAGGAGGCCGGGAGGCCAGTTAATATGACATTGCAGTAGTCGAGGTGTGAGATGACCACTGCTTGTACCATTTTAATTTTAAAATTAAACGTTTCATATTCAGCAGTGCACTGCAATGCCCTGTCCGGAGAATAATTCAGCTTGGACACAATAATTCCAAGTAGGCCAGACCCACAGCACCACTGATCAAAAAGAAGCAAATGGGAGAAGATGAATATGTATATGTTACTATTTCTCAGAGATGTCTGGTGGTAAGGTGGTACAAACACTTCCCTATTTTCTACTCCTTACATTTAAACTTTCATTTTCATTTCAGATTGTCACCTAGTGCACCCCAAACTTGATTTTATAGTCATTATGGCGTTTAGAAAAATGTGTTTGGGGAGGTGGGTAGTGCACTATAGGACCCTGTGGTGCAGCCTGAGCTTTTGTCCTCAATGGCATAACCCCCCTCCCCATCCCCTTAAATTTCTTTTTCATACTTTAAGTAGTTTTCTTCTACTGGAGTAAAAACCTTGAGTTTATATTTCAGCTTCTACAGACATAGTTTTTAAAACCTAGTATCTATACTTCTACCTGAGTAAAGGGTATGAATAGGTTTGACACCTTTACTAGTTCTACAAACGTCAATAAATCACTATGCTCCACCCTGTTAACCAGATTCAATAAACACTGCCTGGCCAAAAAAAAAAAAAAAATCACCACCTGGATTTAAGTAAGTAAATGATGTGGGGTTGATGCTGCAGTTGGTCAGGTTTAGATTCAGCAACAGTATGTGCTGAAAGAATGAGGTCAGCTGACTACCTGAATATACTGAATATAGACCAGGTTTTTCCATCAATGGATATTTTCTTCCCTGATGATCACGGGCATATTCCAAGATGATAATGTCAGGATTCATGGAGCTGGAATTGTGAATTTTCACTCATAGATTGTTCATTTTTAACCCCATTGAGAATCTTTGGGATGTGCTGGAGGAGGCTTTGTGCAGTGGTCAGACTCTACCATCATCAATGCTGCAAGATCTCAGTGAAAAATTAATGCAGCCCTGGATTGAAATAAATCTTGTGACTAATGAGAGAGCATCATCGCTAGAACTTTAACTGAGACTTCAAATACAGCAGTAAAATGCAAAGAACAAGACGATGTGGCTCCTTTTGACTTTTAAAGTTCAGAAGAACAGGCTTACACTGCTGATTGGCCACACAGGGAAACATTGTGGCATTTATTAGAACGCCTGTTACGAATTGAGAATGCTTTAATGACTCTCGCTATTTAAAATAACAAGTAAGCCTTCTCTGAAGTAAAGTATATTGCTCCAGTTTCTGAAATTAATTATTTGAATTTCCTTTTGAAATAATAAACAGCTCCACTTCAGTTTCTGAATCAGTTTCTCTGATTTTGCTATTTATAGGTTTAAGTTTGAGTAAAATGAACATTGTTGTTTTATTCTAAAAACTACTGACAACATTTCTCCCAAATTCATTTCATTATTCGTTTAGAGCATGTGTTTGCAAAAAAATGAGAAATGGCTGAAATAACAAAAAAGATGCAGAGCTTTCAGACCTCAAATAATGCAAAGAAAACAAGCCCATATTAATAAAGTTCAGAAATCAATATTTGGAGGAATAATCCTGTTTTTTAATCACAGTTTTCATGCATCTTGGCATGTTCTCCTCCACCAGTCTTACACACTGCTTTTGGATAACTTCTTTCCACTCCTGTTGCAAAAATTCAAGCAGTTCAGTTTGGTTTGATGGCTTGTGATCACCCATCTTCCTCTTGATTATATTCCAGAGGTTTCCAATTTGGTAAAATCAAAGAAACTCATAATTTCTAAGTGGTCTCTTCTATATTATAACACAGATAGTAAAGGTCTACAGGTACACAGGTATTTTGTGAGGACACAGAAGAGAAGGGCACTTTGGTTCGCAGACTTTAAGGGTAATTTTCATGCTTGAGCAGGAAAGTAATGGCAACAAATGAAATTATGATGGAGCCTCAGTTCCAATATTCCCTTGGTCCAAATGCACCCAAAGCTGCCTTGCTTCCCTCATTAAAGTAGGCATTTGCATTTTGCACTGTCCCTTTCATTGCTCCTCTGTGAATACTGCATTTAAACAAATGACCCTTACTGTCCCACTAAAAGGATAGACATGATTAATTCATGATCACATTCTACATTTACCCAACATCATTCAATACGCCCGCAATTACTCTGGAAGACTGAGACAATTAAGCTACAATAGAAATATTTAATGCTGTGCAGAAGAGAACAGTTTATAGAGTCCTAATTAAAGGCCTTATTTCTCTTTTTTAAGCACAACAGGGTTTTTAATGTGGTCACTGGCTTCCCAAGCTATGTAAATTATTCAGAGAAAGGGGTGCCTGGACACCACATGTAGGATTTTTAAATAAATATGGCCATGGATTGCTTTAAATAATAAATGACTTCTTAATTGGTGTGATATGAATATGGATGCCAGGAGGGGGTGAGCACTGAGGTGAAGGAGACAAAATCAAAACAGACAGATGATTAGAACTAAATATATAAATAATATTCTGTTTTTGGAGTAGTGATGAGCTGGTACAGTTTTTTTAACATTTAAATGAATATTTTTTTGCACAAACAAAAAAAGGCTTGGTTCTTACACTAATATACTTTAGCTATCCAACCCCCTTTTTGGTACATTTTGCACTTCCCCATGCTTACAGAACTATCTCCGATAGCTAAAAGCAAGTATTTAGCATATTTGGAAATAGAGGTATAACAAATTTTGTTGGTTCTGCAGTTCTCCAGTTAACTAAATTGCACATGAAATGATTGAATTGTGAAATAAAAAACTGTATTTATTGTTGCTGCCATTTTTAAGATGCTGCCATTTTTAAAATGCTGCAAATTAACTGCTGGTGTGTGACCCCTTGCACTCTGTAGTGAACATGAAAAGGAAATTTGAATAAACAGGTGCTTTTCTTTAAAGGGCTCATTACATGTTTTTCATTCATTTTTAAATGTCTACTTGTGGTCTCTAGTATGAATGAATGCCATGAGCTGTTATAAATAAATATGCTCCGGTGTTTCTGTATAAGCCTGCTTTATGTCACTGGATTAGTGGTCTCTGAAGAAAGATAGGATTTTAGCTCTTGCTCATAAATATTCATACATTCACACATGCAAACCATTTTGTTGCAATTAATATGATTATATATTTTTTCCAAGTAATCTTTATGGTCTGACAAAATAATTTAAAAAAAGTAGAGAACCCCTTCAATTTAAGCACTTATCGATAGCAAAAAAGGCAGTGGGTATTATGTGAGGCAATATTTTGTCTTTCTATTTTTTTTTTATTATTATTTTTTTTTTTTTAGAATTAAACTGTGGTGCAGCCAGAAACCATCCCGGTCCTAAATTATAATGTTAAAAAAATGCTCATCTTTCTAGCACAACATGTAACTAATGCACTGCAGTTCTCTTACCTCCCGGATCCTTGTCTGGATTGTACTCCAGTGCATTACTGCAGATGAGGTCAAGGTCCTTCAGAAAATCCTTGGCAGTTATGTATTTGTAAGTGTCAATCTTCGTCATGATAGTGGACAAGTCCATGGGCTCTCTGATCACCTCAAGATAATCTGATACCTGAAAAAAGTCACATGTTCAAAATGTTTAAAACAAAGGTTAAAAACTTCTAAATGTTCTACAGCAGTGTATTTCTTCAAAACGTTATGTTAATATAGTTTCAAATGTTTGAGGCAAAGGCAAAAGAAAGATTTGCTGTGTAATCAATGTGTTTGTATATTACAATAATGTTGTACATTTGATTTTGCAAGTGCTTTTAGATGTACTCTTAAATATGTTTATTTAAGCAACTATGCTGTCTGCCTGTGATAAAACAGTGATAATCACACTATTTTTTTAGCCTGTGGCTAGCACAGCTTTCCTACGTGCTGTAGCGTAGAGCACTGGGCACCTTGGGCACCAATAACTCGCACTGACAGAGGGCCAGATGCAGCTTAATAAGCACACCTCCTCAATATCCACAGGCTTGCTGAAAATCTGGAAGCGCTTGTCCGTGGCCAGCCGCTTGGTGACGTCCCTGAGAAAGAGTCGGAGCTCACGCAGGGTATTTTCCTCCTGCTCCTCAAGTCGCCTCTGCTCCACTGGAGACAACTGCCGAGGACCGGGGTCCTCCGCCAGGGGCAGCACCTCATAATCACACACTGGGGGGAGACACACATATATACACACACACACACACACACACACACACACACACACACACAGAGTTACACAGAGTTACACACATTATTTATCTTTACTTCATTGATGTTATAAGGACCGGGTTATTAGAAGAAACACCACATACAAGAACAGCATGTCCCATACAAAATGGCATGGCTTATTTCAAGATTAGTCTTGAGGGCAATTCTGCTGCAAAAAGCAACAAACAAGCAATCCTAGTCTACAGGCAGGATGTAAAGTTTACTGACTGTTTTATACTGATCTAAGGTTAAAGTATCAAGTCTGTGTCAAAATCTTACTTAGCTAAAGATAAATATATATCAAAATATAATAATTTGAGTGAAACTCAATTGGCCATGTTTAATGACATAAAATCGTAATAGTAAAGTGTTTAAAGTAAAGGATTAACATGTAACACATATATATCTTACTGGACTAAGTATGGGATAGATATTGATTTTTTTTTAAGAATCCACAACTACTTGCTTTTTTTTTTTTCAATCAGTGGAACTAGCTTCAAAAAAAACACAAATCAGCACAGCTAGCAATAAGTTTGGACAATATGACTAAAAAAAAAAAAGTATATCATCACCTCCCTAAAATAAACGTCAAAGCTATTTTAGATTTTTTTTTGCCTGAATCATCTCCTCATGATGCCGTATGGTCACCTGTGTTAAAAAGCTACTGCACCCTCAGTCAATCAGATCATTTGATATTACTCCTTTAGGATAAGCTAATGTATTATAACCAAGTTAAAATAAAACGGAAATTAAGCCATTTTAATAGCTTTCCAAAATGGCAGCTACCTTCACTGAACTGATTTCCACAGTTAGTAGGGCTTGTCGCCAATCAGTAAGTGGTAAGATTTTTACTATAATATTTTACTGAAATATAAGTTTACTGCTTACTAATAGAGGCTACAGGCTATACATATTGCATAGTCATTTAGTCTCATTAGTGAGTTTTATTGATTGTTTTATTCTACATTTTAGTCAGCAAAACAGCTCATCCACAACGCTAGTACAATTTGTGGCTGTTAAAATTATCAAATGTAAACTATTTTCTGTCTTATGTTTTTTTTTTGTGTTTACAGAAAAACGTGTGTTTTGATCTAGATATGCTTATGAGAAATGGCGATATACAACAATACAATATGATAAACGATGTATAACTGGTAACTTGTGGCGTGTATGTATATGTGTGTAGCATTATATTAGATTTGTAAAAAGTATTTTAATAACTTGAATAAGGATGCAAGTAAGTTGGTTTCAAGAAACTGGTTAAAGGCCAATCTTACAGCCTCTCAGAATCATAGTGTGTGTATTCACTTGATTGAAATTGCACTTGCTGATGCAATTAACTGCAAACCTCAGAAGTTACATATTCAAACAGGTTATCTATTTTTTTTTTTTTTGCCAGTGGGGCAACAACTGGTCCACAGCAGGCCCCCACTAACAGGTCTAACAACAACTGCTAGTCAAGAGGGAGGTAAAGATGACTGCATTAGGAGCACTTTGAAGAATTTTGGATTTTTACATAGGCTCGGCTTCTGAACTGACTGAGACCTATGCTCCAATTTTTATGCTCGCTGAGGATTACAAAATACGAACCTGAGGCCAATTTCAAATGTTCCAGGTCTGTGGGTATAAAGCATCAGCACAAGTCAACACATTACTGAACACGAGGGAAAGAATATGCTGACGCTCGACTTTGCGCCGCTTTCATGCAGCCGGGGGAAGCAGCCGGCAGTACGTTCTCGGCAGAGCGCCTGCTCAGAAGCCTGTGCCCCAGTCTCAGCATCGGCAATTTGCTTTGAGGCAAGAGCCAGAAAACAGCCATGCTAACAGTGAGTGTAATTATGACTAATGGTGAGCGTCTGAACACGCTTGTCTTTCTAACCTCGGCTGTACTCCAGCTGATGGAAGTAGGGCAGCTGTTATATTCAGAGAGACCTCTGAGCAGCTCCAAGGAAGACTCCCTGTCTTGCATCAATGGGCTTTCATGCCTGCATTACCATTTGAAAGCCCATCTTTGCCATCCTGCCCCCTACTGAGGGAGAACCCTCGAACATAGTAATGGATTGCATGGAAAGAATTCTTAAAAGAGAGACGTCAAAATTAAAGTTGTGCTGTGTGTTCTGCCTGAAAAAACACTTCGAGAATAACCTGACAAAATATCATTATCACTTAACAATAACCGTGACATTCTTAGACTACGACGACAGCATACTCATTTTTGTTAAATGTGAAAAGGCAGTAGGTTTCAAGAGGGTTTCTGAAAGCATACAATTTAACATGAATCACCCAATTTTTATTTAATATATAAAATCAATCTTCAATGCACTTACAAAGGAGGCCTACAGGGTCTACATAACAAAATGCTTTTATTACGGTATTACAGTAATAATAATGACTGCTTATAGTCCCAAATCTAACATTGCATTAAGTGCATTAAGGAGCAGATACAGAAATGACTAGGGAGACTAAATACAAATAACAGCAATGTGAGATGTGTCTCAGTTCATTTCTGCAACTACCTGACAAATTAAAATCACTTAAAAGACTGCATCATCACTTTGCTGAGCTACTTTCACTCTTTCTTTACCCTAGAGCAGAGGTCACTAATAGGCGGACCGCGGTCCAGGTCCGGACCCAGACGGTGTCCAATCCGGACCCAAACCAATAAACTACTGAGAAGAATTTAATTCTGACAGTGTTCATTTTAAACGGCGGAACGTTTATTGTCTTTATGGTTTACTTGCTTTGCAGCGCAGTAAACTTACAGACCAATCACTACAGTGTCCCATGTGTACTGGGAATACTTCATAGAAGGCATTACCATGCACAGAATCACATCCACACTTACATGTGCAGGGGCCACACACACCTGTTACACACAGGTCAGTGCAGCATCCTTTAGCCTTTATGGAACATTGCAAAAGCCTTTCAACACAATACCAGTTCCTGTCTAATGGATTCTGGAATGCCAGTGCCAAAACTCTGTACAGTAAAAATCTGATAATTATTTATGAAAGTAAGAAACGTAATCAACATGACACAATTTAAGGAATATAAAAATTTCAAAGCTGCTTTAGGTGAAAAAATATGGGACACTAGGACAAAATGCTGACTTCACATGTTATGGTTAAACTTTAGTGATTAATCCATAGTTCATGTGTGTCCCAAAAAGAGGCGGATGCATAAAGACCACAACTTATCCTAACTGTGACGTACGTCCACAAAGCATGTTGATGTTCATTCTTTTCATGTTTTCCACATTGCAAAATCATACAATTCTAGGTCAATGAGTAGTGGATCGTTTAATGAGTTGGTTTTAAATGAATCCCTTTACTTAACTTTAATTTCCTTAATTTTACACAAATAAATTATGTCACAGTGAAGCAACAATCTACACCAACTGACAGAACAAATTCTTTGGGCCAATCACAGACATAGGGGTCCAGGGTCCTAAAACTTCTGCTTTTGATTCCAGCAGAGAGGACTATAGCTGCTGATTTTGTTCTTTTTTATTTTATAAGATGCATTTTTGCACAAATACAGGGGAACTTTGGAGCAAAATAAAGCTTGGAAGAAAGTAATGGATAGCACAATAGGTAGCTTACTAGTATGCTAATTATCCATGCCGATACATACCCACCCAACAGCGCGAACAGCCTCAAACACACCTACAAGTGACTGTCAGTGTGAATGGAGGGTAAGATCTGAAAATAGGTTATCACACAAACTTTAAAAACACGAGCCAAAAAGAAAAAAGAAAAAAAGAAAAATACAGTATAACCCAAGGTTTGTTACACAAGTGAATTGTTTTCATTATTTTTCCAGGAACCGATCCTGCATTTTCTACTGATATTGGCCCAGTACTGGTACCCATCTCACCAATCAACTACCTTCTCAAAACCAGTTATCCTCCCAGTCTGAGGTGCAACAGCACTTCTATATGAAAAATGACCTTCAAACTAATCATCACTACTGCACCCACACTGTCCCTCTACAAATACAGAAAAACTGTGCTGACAGCTGTATCCCCCCTTCCCATACCCAATCATACTCTACTATATCATCTACTCCGTCTGTCTATCTCTCTCTCACACAGACACAAGCACACACAGAAACCTTCACGGTCATTACTAGCTCCACTCCCTCGCTCAGGGCATGCTTAGCAGCTGGAGGGACAGTGTGTGGTGTCTGAAATCCTTTTAAACATTGGTCAGCCTGGCAGTAAATCGAATCACCCCACAGTCATCCCAACTGCACACACACCCACCACTGACGGAGCAGGAGGAACCGGGAGATCCCCTAGAACACTAAAGCACTATGAGCCCGAACAGAGAAAAGGAATATATACAGTAATGTAAAACGTCAGTAACTCTGAGTGAATCATTAAAGCTTAGGATATGGCAAAGAGGACACTGCTACTAAAACAAAAAATAAATATTAATAAATAAATAAATATAAAAATAAATATAAAAATAATAATTTTTTACTGCTTTACAAAAAAAATAATAATAATAATTGCAACTAGGGCTGGGCGATAGGACAAAAACTTGATATATGAATTTACAGAGAATATGAAGAGACATTTATATATGTGAGATATATATACATATATATATACACATACATATATATGTATGTGTATATATATATATATATATATATATATATATATATATATATATATATATATATATATATATATATGTATGTATGTATATGTTTTTTTTTTAAGTTAAGATTGATTCTCTTTATACTTGTACAGTACAGTGTAACTGTCTTATTAGAAAATCTCAGTTTAAGGTAAGCTAGTGAGTGAGGTCAGCCATGAAATAAACCTCAACCATGTGATCGATAACTCAGCACTCTAAACACTGAGCCACATCATCCCATACAAAGTGCTTTTCTATATTATTTATACTTTATTTATACATGGGCTGTGCAACTAAATCCTTCTTTTCTTCACATTTCCAATCAAACAAAGTCAAAGCCCTTGTTTAAATCTCCAACAGTAAAAGCCTAGCAGATCTCCTAAAATAATGTGATCAGTAACACAGCACTCTAAACACCATTAAAAGCCAGCATTAGTTTTTATTTGTCTGGAATTTTCTTATTTTAATAATAGCTTTATTACAATTTGCTATCAAAAGTTAGAGCTTGTAAAATCCACCCTTCGTCATTGAAGCACAACTGATTTGCTAAAACTTATTAATAAGGACAAATATTGCAATGAACAGATTACAAACATTTGAATAATCAAAATGACAATAACTCTGTTCACACCTGGTCAGCTCATTTGCCTTGAGTATTACACTTATATATGGAGAAGGCCAAACTAGGCCTGGCACGATATCTATTTTCGTGGCCATTTATTGTCCAAATAATCCAACCCCATATACATGTAGGTGTAAGCAGAGTAAAGTTCATTATATACATTAGAACAGATCAGTACAGCAGCCGGTGGTGATGAATTCAATGCAGGGTTCTCTATGTGTTCAACATAGTTATGTTAAGCCACTTGTCGTATTGTGGTATAATACAACTACTTTTAAACCGACTGTTACAGAGTAGTACAGACTCATGCTGGCCTGAATATTTTTTGCCTGATTTTCTATAATAATTGACACCTGACCAGCAATTATGGATTGGAATGGATGGAACTCCTGGAATTATTTAGTATTTAGTATGTACAAGTATTAAACAAAGTCCTGCAGCTGTGAGTAGTGAATGCAGCACAGACTATGTGTGTAAACAGCATGGAACAGAGACAGCGTTTGTTCACAGCTGTGGTAATTAGTGTTATCTGGCTAATATTTTAGATTAAACTGCACCTTATCAGTAGGTTAAATAAAAGAAGTATATTTTATAGCTGGGCTGGATCGAGACTGAATCACGTTCTCACCACAAGAGTACCGCTCCAGAGTTTGTTTGGGACCAGACCAAGACCATTTCCTTCAGCAGGTCTCGATTTGGTTGTTTTGATCCGCACCAGAGTGAGATAACTGTTTTCACACCTGCTCCATCAAACTACACTAGGAGTACAAACGAACCAGAGTCCATTTTAACTGGACCAAATAGTGCTGATACGAAAATGCCCTAAAAGACCTGAAACTACATATATATGTACACTCTTTATCTGTTTGTACGCATACACAAATATCAGTTTACAACATTCTCTCTTACCTTTTTTCCTCCGGCGGGGTGGCGGCCTGGCTGCCTGCACCAGTATGAGGTCAGTGAAAAACTTTCTGCGGTCCTCCTCCCCTGGTGTTTGTAGACACACCACCTCTCCATATGAGCGACTGAAGATACATTTCACCTGCACACACACACAAACACACGTTTATAGAAATTAGAGAGACAAGCTTTTCTGCATCCAACTGTTTAATAATCTGAACAGCCAGAAACAATTCAGATCTAAACCACATTTTAAAGTTTGTACTGATGCGTCTCAGTCTGGATACTCTGG
This sequence comes from Astyanax mexicanus, assembly GCF_023375975.1. Taxonomy (NCBI): domain Eukaryota; kingdom Metazoa; phylum Chordata; class Actinopteri; order Characiformes; family Acestrorhamphidae; genus Astyanax; species Astyanax mexicanus. The sequence goes on along the minus strand of NC_064408.1, from coordinate 71,975,442 downwards.
CTGCTTAAAATCACATTTTAATGTTTATTTTGCGGCGTCCCTCACAACACAACAATTAACATCATCAAATCCAGAATAACAGAAATATGTGGATCCTGCTTATCCTCTTATATGTTTATCATACACTAATCTAATCTAATCACTTAGATTAAATAACAGTGTGAACAGTCATCTCAAAAGATCCAACGATTTAAAAAACTATCCTGATTTGCCTGCCGTCTAAAAATAGCTTAAGATTTCAATGGTTGAGTGCGTTTGTAAAACCAGGGGGTTCATATTCATAAAAATGAGCCAGTTATTCTGACACACAGGCTCTCTTACATAACCCTTTTTCACAGTGTCATGGTTAAATCCTTTTAAACTCCACTCAGAGGACTAAAGTAACCCTGCATAATAATGCATTCAAGCTGCCAACAAACACACACCATCATTTCAGGACTTCAGGAAAAAACACCCACCATCATCATCATTACAAAAAAGTGGAGCGGACTGAAATGCCTGGGGAAACCTGTCAGCGTGTTCCCCTCCCGCATCACACTTTACAGGGACTGAGTGCATTTATTTATTTTTTTTTATTTTATTTACTTTCTTCTTTACTGTTCCTCAACTGAACAGGTTTCTCAGTGTAAAGAGCATAGCAGGTGATGTGTCAAGTTCTCCTCATGCAGCCTCCTCTACCCCAGCATGAAGCAGCCCTGCACTCAGTCTCCACTTCAAAAGGCACGTTTGTTTGGTTCACCACCTATAAATACTGCATGCTTACAAAGCAAGAGCAAAATCAAACTGATTGTTACATCACACATTCACACAGTCTCTACTCTTTGGCAAAGGCCTTATGATAAAAATTGGAACATTGCTGTGAAGATTTGGTGGCAGTTGGCAATGAGATCATTGGTGAGTTAGCAGCAGACTACAGGCTGATAATACTCACCTGTGTATAATAGCTAGCGCTTAGTGGGTAATGCCTACACTGCTCCAGCAGTGCTAGCCAGGGGTTAACAGCAGACTACAGGCCAATAAAACTCGCCTCTGAACGGCCGAATAGCTAACGCTTAGCAGGAAATGCTAAAACTGCTCCAGCAGTGCTAGGCGGGGGTTAGCAGCAGACTACAGGCCAATAATACTCGCCTCTGAACGGCCGAATAGCTAGCTTCTAGCGGGTAATGCTAATACTGCCCCAGCAGTGCTAGCCGGGGTCAGCAGCAGACCACAGGCCGATAATACTCGCCTCTGAACGGCCGAATAGCTAACGCTTAGCAGGAAATGCTAAAACTGCTCCAGCAGTGCTAGGCGGGGGTTAGCAGCAGACTACAGGCCAATAATACTCGCCTCTGAACGGCCGAATAGCTAGCTTCTAGCGGGTAATGCTAATACTGCTCCAGCAGTGCTAGACAGCAGCAGACCTCAGGCTGTTTATACTCGCCTCTGAACGGCCAAATAGCTACACTTAGCCACTAATGCTAATACTGCTGGAGAATTAAACTGAAACTCCTTTATAATGCTGCACTCCTTACAACCTGACCAGTAAAATTCATACATACGGTGCACCAGATTATAAGGAGACATGACTATTTTTGGGAAAATTAAAGTATTTTAAATGCGCCTCATAGTGTGACAAATATGGTAGAATACAGTGTTTTTACTGATAATACAGTTCTATTAATTACACATATTATACAAAATTAGACATACAGCAGCAGGCCTGAGCTGGGCTGGAACAGGTTAGCCTCGGTTGCTAACAGCTGGGTTAAAACAAGTAAGAATAAATGCTGTGGGCCTCATCTGGGCCATACAGTGTATGAGCTGGCTGATGATGCTAAACGTTTTTCCAGGCTGGATTACTTGCCAGGTTGATGACAGACCAAAGTTCCTGCGTGTCTAAAGGGAGTCCTCACGTCTGTTTGTAGCCAACTCTGGCATCTTTTTGGCTTTATTTTGTGTTTTGGAATCCAGTAAACTGCCACTGCTGCAATCTATTCTAAAATTAGAGTAGGACATTGTAACCGGACCTTAAAAAACGTCCTTGTTTTAAGTCTTTTCACTTCTACTTCAAACAACAAAAATGCTTTTTCCCCATTTTCAGCCAAATATTTTTGGTTGCTGAATATTTGGTGCATCCCTATTTTAAGTTATATGTTTTATGTTGGAGAAAAAAGAAAGGAGGAAAGGGGTGTTAAGGCAGGCAAGAGAAAGAAGGTGTGCAGATCAGCAAATTTATATGTGAGAAAGGAGAGTACACATAAAAATGCATGTAAAAGGACAGTACACATAAAATGGCAAACTTGACCTTGGTTTCTGCTCAGCCACAAAGGAGAAGTAATTCTTACAAATGCAGTTTCATTTTACAGTTACGGCCGGATATATTGAATTAATTCTCTCTATAAAGTCCAGCACAGCCTGGATAGCAATAGGCATATTCTTTACTATATCAAAGCACACTACTCTGAAGTTTACAGGATGCATATACGGCCACAGGAAAGGCTTATAAAACTTCTCAGGTATAATGAAATCCAAATATCACAGCATGCTCTTAACTGTAATTTTGAATACTAAGTTATGCTGGTACTAAACACAGGAGTTGCAATTAAAACTAAGAGCAACATGCATTAAATATATTACACTATATAATGCCAAGCATACAGGTCATGACTTCAAACAAATCCCTGTTCATCATACAATATTATTATTTGGTGGAATAATTCTGGTGGAATAGTTCTAGTTTTCATGCATCTTGCCATGTTCTCCTTCACCAGTCTTACACACTACTTTTGGATAACTTTATGCCACTCCTGGTGCAAATATTCAAGCAGTTCAGCTTGCTTTGGTGGCTTGTAATCATCCAACTTCCTCTTGATTATATTCCAGAGGTTTTTCCATTTGGCCAAATCCAAGAAACTCGCATTTTAAGCGGTCTCTTATTTTTCCAGAGCTGTATGTTGTTGCAGCAGTGTTTTTTTTTATTCCCAAGAATACTGTTATTTCAAGTATACCCCTAAACTACATAATATCAACAGTGCACAATCAAGTGCACAACAACCATAGCTGCCTGCTAGATCAATAATTACTACTAAACAATAATCCACACTGCATTTCGCTGCTTTATAAAAACCCTGTCCAGATCAGATCAGTTGACATTTTTCTTCACATTTTTTAAGATTTTTCTCCTTTGCTTGTTTTTTATCTCCCAGTAGTCTACAGTCCTTAAGGAAGCCAGGAAGTGGGTAACAGTCAAACAAGCAGGTAAAGATTCAACACTCTCGCTCTCTCTGACGCAAGATCAGATCTCAGTGGTACAAAACAGACCAGTGAGGACCCTCTTCCATCAGAAAGACATATTTAAAAAAAATGTTTTCAATAACTTCATCGCAATCCAAACAACCAGGAGAGGAAGGAAGCCTTCATTTGGGAACGGAGCGGGTCAATGTTTAACTTTTTTTTCTTTTTAAAGGTGACCTCTTTAATGAACACACAAACTTTCAGAGAAGTGTGAACAGAAGTGATTGCTCAGTGGGAACACCATCACAGCAGTCTGAACTACTGACAGTTCTCCAGAAAACTAACCCTAGGAGGAACCGAGTACACATACACTCACACTCACCGCACTGCCTATTTTGATGGCAGATGTTTACATGGAGTGCCAGCACCTGTTCCATTTTGCCGACACATGAAGCAGAAAGGGCTCAGGCTTTCCTTTAATATTCTAGCACAAGGCAGAATGAGGAGAATGAGGCCCTGCCCCTAACGTGCAGCACTGCAGAGAGGACAGCTGTTATGCCAAACGTGCCAAAAACTGTGTGACACGACAAACTGTTAGGAACCAGATCTGTGGCAATCCTCTCTCCTTACTGCAAACGCATGCTGGTAAGCTTTCCAAAAATAAAATCATCAGTAGTTCATGCAACCTATATTTAAACTGATGGTGACCCTAATGGTGACTAACTTATAGGTAATGTATATATAAATGACAAATTGTTTTATAAGCATTTACACATTCATTTGAAAGGAAGATTTTTTTTGTTTGTACAACTTTGAGTTAAATATTTAAGCCAAACTGTTCAGCTCTTCTTTACAAATTTCTCAGACTTGGAGGAAATATCAAAGCTTTATTGCTATATTTCTCAAACCTGGGTCCAATATTCAACTCGACCATGGGCTTTTCTATGCATCTAATAAACTGATGACCACAAAGCAGAACGTACCTATACTATGCTGTAACCATTTTCTCAGTCTGTAACATTCTGTAATTCAGAAATTTAAAAGCAGGAACAATGGGAATCCAATTGGGGTCCACATCAAGAAAGTAACCAAACCTTTAGAAATTTTGAAATTCTAGAACGTCAAAGCAAACCCCTGAAAGACTGTCTGACTCTGGAGAGGTGATGCACTGTTTTACTGTACCGTATATTTGTACACATGTACAAATATAATCTTCTTTAAACCATTAAAAGAAAATCACATATGAACATTTGTCCTAACCACTAAAATCAGCTTAAGAAGTTTTGATTAGTAACATCTACAAAACCCTGCAGCGAACTAACTAAAAACAAGAACTAAGTAAGAAAGAAGACTTCAGATTCCATAACAAAAATATCCTATATCCTTGACTTTAAGCATCTGCCAGATCTTAATGATTCTAAATAGACTGTCCATAAGGCACAAGCTAAACATTTGTCCAGGGCACTCACAGTCTGTAGATATATCTTAAAAGAGCAGGGTAGAGGCCTTTAGGAGAGAAAAAAAAAAAAGACTGAAAATCCACCAAACAGACTCTTATCTGCTTAAAAAAAAACACCTTCAGGCTGTGTTACTTGATCATGCTGGGTGTCCTAACTTTTGATTTAGATGGTAATAAAATATTGCAGTAAAAACTATTAATTGTTTGTTTTTTACTTAAATTAAAGTAACACTTCTTCAATTTTATGTCTTTTGGAAATCAAAAGATTTTTGATTAGCTATCCACAGCAATAGAAATTTTAAATCAGCGGGGCCACAATATTTGCATTTTAATGTATATTTTCAGTGTTGTTGAAAATCACACTATGACATTAATGTTAATATATTTGCTACCACTACTGTGCTTGTTTTAACATTCACTCATGTTCTGTCTGTTTGATCATGTCTCTGAATTACGCTGCACAGCTGGAGCTGCCAGTGGTGGGTCTCTCTTAATCGCTTCTGCAAAGAAAAAACATGATTTGTTTGAATATTTTATAATCAGTTGCATTAGATGATGCTATAAAACGCCTGAACCCATTTTAGCTATAGCTTTAAACAGACAGAGACAGATATAGATACTGAGAGATAAACAAATATACATTAAATAAGTAAAATTGAATAAGCCAATAGAGTAGAGCTGATCAGAATAAGTTAGAGGTCACTGGTGATGCTGCAGCAACCACAATTGGCCAAACTCAATTTGGATAGGCCAGAAGTCCCTCACTCTCTCCACTAGGCTTCCCAGTAGAGTTTAGGTCCTCTGCTCTAGCCCGACCAAATGACCCGAAATTTGAGCCAGTCAGACCGAGATTTCCCACTACTTTACTAGGGCTTAAGAAAATGGTCTGTGACGTAGGTGTCTGGTATTTAATGCTTTTTATTTTATATAAAAAAATGATTCAATGTTTTCTAGAATTTTTTGCCATGTACTACTGTTATTGTAGTTGGTCTTTTTTGGTTTAATGCAGTGCATAGCCTGATGGCTGTGGTGTTTTTTTGCACTTAGGATATACGTTTAAAATACAAAAACAATAAATTGTTCAGAAAGTATATAATATTCTTAAACATTGTTAATTATATTAGACAAAAGTAGACCAAAATATTTGTACATTTTCTTATTAATCTTGGTCAATTTTGGTTTAACAATTGTGCAGTGTATAACCGTATTGCTGTTTTATTGTGCGTTTTTGTACTGAGGCTATATGCTAAATATTAAAATGTACCGTTTGTTCAAAAAGTGTTTTAAATTCCTAAACCTTGTTAATTGCATTAGAGTAGTGGAAAGTAATTGTAAATTATGTTATTGTTGTTGGCCTATTTAGGTTTAATGATTGTGCAGTGCATAGTCATTTTGCTGTTTTTTGTCTTAGACTATAAGCTTAATATAAAAAGGATTACTTGTTTAGGAAGTATTTTATATTCTTAAACCATGTAAATTTAAATTGGATAAGAGGAAAGTCATTCAGACATCATTCGAGTAACCTAATTCATCAATGTTTAGGTCTGTGGATCATTGTTCGTGTTTTAATGTTTCGGAAATCTGCTCCTAATAAACTTTAGTAGAGTCGGTCATCAACTGAATTACCCACACACCCTTCTCTCCCCATTCTAACACAAACCATCCTGTATACATTTTTTGCCAGAATCTTTGCTGAACCATGCTTAAATGAACATGAAGGTTGAGGCTGGGATTATTTGGTCTACAGACCACAGAGAGCCAGCATTCTTATTTTAAGTGTTTTTGGTGTTATTGCAAAACTCCTCATTAATCTATGCCTCAGCGGCTTCCCCCAACCAGACTGAGTGGGCTCCCAGACCACGACATAGTAATCGAAGAAAGCCCAACTCCACTGTCAGGGTTTTCTAAAGAGTCTTTTCAAAGGATTGATTGCCATTGTAGACCGCAAGGGTCAATGTTTTGCATGCATTTTCTTTCTGTAGAAGAAAAGAATCAAGCACATTTCAAAGCTTGTGTAAAAAAGAAGCCATTTTAAGAAAAAGTAATCTGATACTCAATTAGAAAAAATAAATGGGGGCGTATGATACGGACCAAAACATTTGATGTGCAATAATTATGTTGGATATCTCGATATTGACAGGAAACATGATTAAGGTTCTGAATAACTAAATTAGTTTAAGCTCCTGAAAAGCTTTTTCGGCACTTGGTTTGGCAGAACTCTTTTTTTCCTGGGATAGGATGTAGTTTTGTGTGTGTTCCCTGGCAGTGTCCAAAAAAACCCAGAAAAGTCACTCCTTTTTCCTATTGATTCTCCTACTCTCCTCCGTGACCCAGAAACTGATTTACTGACGCCATCTTGCCACCTGTCCAAATAATGGAGGAGACTTAAGAAGCCGCTTAAAATCTATTCTGAAGCTTCTTTCAGTGGAGGATACACCAGAGTATCCTACCCAGGTAGACTTTTAGGGATCTTGGAGTAACATCTCTATGAGCATGCCCTCAAAGCACACGTTAATTAATTAATTAATTAATTTATTTATTATTTATTTATTAATATATTTTTTATTGTCTACATAAAGAAATAATACAACTTCATAAAAAAAACACTTACAGAAACTTTAAGAAATATTTTCTTTAAAATGGGCTGAATGTAATTAATACAATTAAAAGGAAGGCCTTTTCAGTGAGCATTGTGATTGGGTCAGTTTATTACTAGCCAACATTTATCTGAAAGGGATCAGCTGCCCCATTCCCCAATTACTATAGCTTCTTCTCTCCATTCCTGAGCAGTAGGAAAAGAGGAGGAGGAGGAAGAGGAGGAGAAGATGTTATTTAGTGTTATTTCAGAGCTTTCGTGTCTTTTTATCATGAAAACTGTGAGAACAATGAAAAAATATTAATCTTACAGCCATACAAGTGATAATATTAACGCAGCATGTGCCATTAATAATCACATACTGGTACAACACAGAGAGTTACACACAGAAGCTTAACCAGACTTAAAAAAACACACACAGGACAAAGAACTGAACACTGTCATTCCCAGAACAATATTAAGGCTGACTCAGTAGTTCAAACAACACGAACAGAACGGGACAGAATCCCAAGAGTAACAAGCTAATAACTGAGACATTCTCATCTACAATCAATTAAAAGTCCTCCACCCTGGGTGGAATAAATCAGCCTTTAATGAACATACCTTGGAGAGAACGAGCGAGCAGCTTCTGTCAATAAAATTAGCAGCCTTTTCCCTCTCTGCACTACTGTGCCCTCCTGGTGGGCAGCACTCGCGCTGGCAGGGCTACGATCAAAGGCTTCGCCACCAGCCAATCAGCAGTGCACTCTAGGTAGCCGAGGCTCACAGCATGGGTTTCTGCGGGCTCTTGACGGCTCTTGCTCAGGGTGAAATCACGGCCCTGCCAGTGCAGAACCCCATTGGCGTAATTAGGGAGCTTCTTTTTTTTTTATGTGCACTTTCACACTGCACCCTTCTTTCTCTCGTACTTCTACTCCTCCTTCTCTCTCTCCCTCACTCCGTTTGTTCTTTTAAAATAGGGAATCGATTGCAATGCTCCTGTTGTCCTTGGTGGAAAAATAGAAATGATGGATTTGAGAAAATGGAAAAAGGAGACAGGAAAAAAAAGGGGCAAACAAAAGAGAAGAAAAAACAAAAAAAAGAAAACGCTGTCGGTGTTAGCGGATAAAGAAGGAGGATGAGCTTTAATACAGAGGGAGGACATGTGGGGAAAAATGCGCCTATTAATATCAGAGCTTTTTAGTGAGAGAAAAAAGAAAGGTCAGGATTAAAGGGCTACTCTATCACAATGCAAACATTTCTACAGAACAGAAAGGAATGTATTTAAATTTGCATATTCCATGTACAATGGTTCACAGTGCCAGTGAGAAGAACTAGATGTCCTTAATGTTTAGAAACAAAGAAATGCTCTGGGTGGTCCAGCAGACTAAAGCGCTGCCACTATGATAGGGAGATCACTGGTTCGAACCCTGTTTATGCAGCTTGCCATCAGCTGCCGGAGCACTGAGAGGGCACAATTGGCCTTGCTCTCACTGGGTGGGTAGATGGCGCTAGAGTTGCACGGTGTACCGAAGGTTCGATTCTTTTTCGATACTACGTCATCACAAACGATTCGGTTCTTTAGCGTTCGATGCTTTCGATACTGTATATAGCCCAGTCACTAGCTTCAAATGAGTCAAATTAGTAGGCGCGATTTGATTCAGTTCATAAGAACACTGATTCACACCGCAGCAGTCGGTGTGGCAGGATTCAGATAAACTTAGTGTTCTGAACAAATGAATCGATTCACGCGCAAGCCAGCAGAGCAGCAGCGAGTGTAGAATGGCGACGGCTAAAATAACAGATGTCTCTCGTCCGCGACTTGTGGACAAAACGGGCGCGAGGAGTGAAGTGTGGGAAAATAGTCTGAGATGTAGGCATCTGTTTTTTATTTATATTTTTATTTTTAAATAAAATAACGAAAACTGAAAGTGAAACTAAACTACTTTATTAGCGCTGTTTTTAGAGGTGTGCCAAAAAATCGATTCACATAAGAATCTTGATTCTCATTTACTACGATTCAGAATCGATTTAAAATGTCCCAAAATCGATTCTGAGGGGCGGGTTTTAGACTGATTTTGGGCTGGGTATTTTTGTTGGACCTGGCAACCCTGGGGATAGCGCTTGTCCTTTCAAACGGAGATCTTCCAGACACACACAGAGCGTAGGTGTTTGAGAATCACCGGTAAGATGGCAGAACAAGCACTATATTACATTAGATTAACGTGTAGTTTCAATGTTTTATGGCAGAATGCTTCATAACAAGCATAAAAAAGATCGCTAGTAGTTAGTTTCAGTAACTGTTAGCTAGCTAACTAGCTAACTTTCCAGTTCCACCTTAAATAACGCTACAGGTGGCAGCGGGCTGCAGCATTTAAGGCGGAACGGAAAAATACAATAAGCTAATCAGAGCTAATTTCAGCTCCTCATCACAGAGGAATTAAGGAATGGACCATATGAATTAATTTCTCCACCTCCTGCCCCCTTTCTGAAGAAATACAACGACCTTAAATTAACTAGTTAATCAGCAGCTGCTCCTGAACTTTAGCGCTCCACTGCTATCATCACATCAGCCCAGCAGCGTCACCTACACACCACCGCTAGTAGCCTGGTAATAAATCAGTGTTATTTATTATTTATTTATTGTTCATTAACGTCATTGTGATATCCCAGTGATTCCTCTGTCACTGAGGACCCACATTCCTGCACATTTTATTGTTTTTGTAACACATTACCTGCTCCAGGACCAGTGTATATTATGGAGGGTTTTTTTTCAATAAGATTCATAAGCCAGAAGCAGAAATTTTTATAATTCAAATCGTTTTGAATCAAAAATCGATTTTGAATCGAATCGTGGCCCCCAAAATCGGAATCGAATCGAATCGTGAGATAGTAAACGATTCCCACCCCTAGCTGTTTTCACTCCCGCAGTTGTACAGCGGGGGGTGTTGTGCCGATTCTGTCCGCGAAGCGGGAGTCGGATTCAGTAGCGGATTCGGCACAAGGGCGGCGGCACCTCGCGGTCCGCGGTGTTAGTTGTAAGCGCACGCGCTAGCCGCAAAATACGACAGAAAACACTGAGGGAGCTGCAGAATTATGTATGGGACTAGAATATGAGCACGAGGAGATAAAAGAGAACCTTTACCTGTGAGTAGCTCACATCAGAACACGCAAATCTCTCTCTCTCTCACTCTCGCTGTGTCTCTTTCTCTGTGTCTCTCTCTCTCTCTGTGTCTCTCTCTGTCTCTCTCTCGTGAACGCCTCCGCGTTTGACCTGCAGCACTGTGTTTAGCTGTTCTTAAAAATCATTTTAATTAAATAATAGTTCTATGCTTCTATGTTACAGTGTTATTTAACATAATTCTGATCATATTTCGCTCATTTAGCAGACAAGCACCCTGATCTCTACAAAGAGCTGAGAAGTCGACAGGTTAGTGGAGTTAGTCAAGATACACTCTGTCTGTAGCTTTACTAAGATTTACTAGCGACTGCTAGTAAATCACGTTAACACGGAGAGGAGTGTGCAGGAGTTTTGTTTTGGACCCGTGGTTTTCTCTATTTCTCCATTATCCCATTGGCTGTGAAACATGAACTCAAGATGTTCACGTTTTCGCGTTTCCATCGCAAATCTGTGGTCAGGCACGTAGCCTGCTTGCTCGTTACACTGAACATGGGCTTATTAAAAACGGTAAACGGTTGATTAATAAAACGGAGCAGTGAGTGTTAAAATGAACATAACATTGTAATGTTCTTCTGTCTCTTTATTTTCCTTATTCAGAACTTAACTTCTGCCCGCCCGTCAGGTTCACATAGTCAGGCTACCATTACCTCTGGTTTTAGTTTTAGTTTTTAGGAAGTGTTTAGATAATTATGTTATAGTTAAGGTTATAATAACGAAACTTGTTTTTTGTACAAATGTTTCATTTTAGAATAAAAACGTTTGCACCGATTGTTCAGTGTTCAATCCAGTTCAGTCAAAAATAAACATTTTATGTTCAGATATTTTTATTGTTTTTTTTTCTTCCAAGTATCGTTTTGGTATCGAGAATCGTGATACTACAGTTGGTATCGGTATCGAAGTCAAAATTTTGGTATCGTGACAACCCTAGATGGCGCTCTCTGCCCACATCACTTCAAAGGGCGATGTCACTCAGCACAAGGCGTCTGTGAGCTGATGTATCTAAACCGAGTCGCTGCGCTTTCCTCCGAGAGTGTGCTGTGATGCTACTTAGCAATGCTGCATCAGCAGCAGTTTGAAAAAAGGCAGTGACTGGCTTTATATGTATCGGAGAAGGCAAGTGCTAGTCTTTAACCTCCTTGAGTTGTGGCTTCAATAGTCATGGGGGATTTACAGCTGACTAACTGCTGAATGGGTGGAACGATTGGTCAGAAAAATCGAAATAAAAAAACAGGATAAAATCAGAAATAATAATAATAAAAAAAGGATAAAGTAATAAAAAATAGTTTAGAGACATTCCTGATACCTGCTTAACAAACATACATTTTTTGGCGTATTACAAATTAGACGAAGAAAAACGTAGAAAAAAATGCTCTACACTCAAGTGCAGAGCATTGTAAGGCACTGCCACAAAGCATCTGTACAGTAATTAAGGTCCAGCAGGACATCAGATGACAGTAGCAAGTAAAAACTTCCTTTACAGAAAGAGGTAGAAATCTTAAGTGGAACTAAAGTTCAAATAGGGAATACATCTTTACCAGGTCGACATAGGAAAGCACAAAATAAAAACAGTAAAGCAAGTCTAATTATGATATGGAAGTACAGTGTTACAGTACTACACTAAAATAACAGAAATGTATAATATGCTGAGAGAATGGCTGAATAACTTTGCTACATTTAAAATGCTGAATTATACTCAATTCACATAAAAAAAGGTTCTTAAATATGTTTTTTTCTTCCTGTACCAGTCAAGTCTGCCAGTTGTCACATTGTAAGCAATCATACCAGTCTACCATTCTGTCTGATTCAAACAAGCACCTTCAGATTTACTCATTAAGAGCAAACAGCATTGTGGGAAAACATTTTCTCATTTATAAATCGGATTTGCTGCTGTTTTATACAAGTTGTGTATAATGTGGTTACTGTGCATGTGCAGTTAGCAATTCATAACAGAGAACTTTTTCCCACAAATAACTAACACATTTCTTGGAGCTAAAATGTTTACATGGGTTTCCTTTCTTTTTTTCTGTAGCCAGAAAAAAAGTATATTCTTGCTTAACAAAAAAGAAGTGAGGTGTGAGACAGATCAAAAACTCAAATCCATTATATAAAAAATAATCTGCTGAAAATGAACCCAAGTTGCTCCTAATACTAATGAAAAACCAGCAGTCCAGAAATCCTGTTTTTGGCTGGTCCCAGAATCAGGTAGCAGTACATAAAATGTAATACACTGCACTCTGGTGCTTTACGCAATACAGTCAAGTTTAAGCCCTTTTTATTAAAGAAATGAATATTGCAGAAATCTTAAAATCAGAGCAATTGTGCAGCTTTAAATGTAACTATTTCAACTGAGCTCAACTGAAGGTGTTCTACGAACTCACAGTCACAGCTGATCAATTACCTTTGTGAATCACAGCTATCCTGTCCAGTAGCGCAGATGAAGTCAAGTCAATGCAAGGTCTAAAAACACATTTCTCTCATTTTATGTTCTCTCAGTATGAGATTCCAGCAGTGAAGGGCAAGACATGCTTGGCTGGAGCGGCATTTTTCTCCTACTGCAGTAAATTACAGGTTAAAATAGTTATTTTGTTGTTAAATCCTTCGGTAGCACACTGTGCTTTTGTCTAAAATAGCATAACAGTAAATAATAGCACAAAATATTCACATTATCAAAAAAGTCTCCTAAATAAATGTTATAAACACTCCAAGTCAAAAATATTGTTTTTAAGGTATTAAAAAAGTTAGTATCCTCGTCAGATACAAGGATCCACTGCCATTTATAAACTAGTGCAACCATTGTTAGAATGTAAGTCACAGGTTAATGAAATGTCAAAATTAGAGGTGAAACAATTGCTTGAGGACTTTTCTCTGCCTTTAGGAATCGTTTATTTAATTGTAAAGCTCAAAGCACGGCAGATCATACAGGCTACTTTTAATGTGGCACAACATGCTTACAAAGGCGCAGAGTTGGACAAAAAAATTGCACCTTACAGTCATCTTATCCTAATAACTCAAGAATTCCTCAACACATCAGCATAAACCATATACTGTATATGGTTAGAAAAGCCTAGAAAGAAATTCTATCGTTTTTAAAAACTGCAGCATCATCGCTCTCCGGTGAGAATCGGTGATTAATCCATTGCATATAAAAAAAAACTTCACCCGTTTTACTCAGTGAGTTGACAACACTCAACCCATCGTGTAGGTTCCTCAAAATGCCTAAACACCACGCAGATCACATAATATTTCACAAAATATCAGCAGATTTTAAAGTAAGTTTCAATTTAATTTAAACTTTGAATTTAATTAAAATTTAAGTAAGTTCAAATGTCTTCCAGCCTCCAAGTTATCATTTTGGTATTGTGACAACACTATTTGTTAAAGTTTGTTGCTGGGCACGATTTTTTTAAAATAAAACTGTTATCTAAAAAAGAAACCAACTAGTCATTTATCTTGATTTGTCTTATTTTCTCGTGCATTTATTTTTACTCTTTAAGGTAAAAATATTTTTATCTGATTGCTCGAAAAATCTAAGAAATTTTCAGTAGAATACTTGATTACTAAAATATTCGATTTAGGGCTGCACGATATATCGTTTAAGCATAGTCATTGTGATGTGCGCATTCGCAATATTCACATCGCATGACGTGTGATGTCATCTAAGGAAATTAAATCAAACACATCATGTTGCAATGTTTTGATTCTTGACACAAGCAGTAGATACACAGCGCAGTCTCTGAGTCTGTGTGAGTGACAGGCTGCTGTTGCCTGAGAAGCGCGAGGGGGAGGAGGAGCACGAGGGAAAGGTGGGAGCGGGAGCAGGAGTAAACATGGTGAAGAGCATGGCCTCCACATGGTTGTGCATGTGCCTGTAAACACACGTGTGGAAAGCTGTGCACCTCAGTCCACAGTTTTGCAGATATTTCAAGTTACAGCCGGAATCACGCTTTTAATCATAGAACAACGCTCTTATTTACGTTAAAAGGGCATTTAAATTTATTATTATATGTATGAGAAAAAACACATTGCAATGTAATCTTTTTCAATATCGTGCAGCCCTAATTTGATAGCTGCAGCCCTTGTCAAAATATGTCTAAATTATGACAAATTATGATTTTACCTCCAATAAAGAAATGAACTGTTATACACGTCATCAAACATTGTTTTAAACTTGGCTTTCTATTAAAGGTGCGCATGCAGAGAACTATACATTTAAATAACCAAAGAAAAAAAAAAAGCATCTTTATTGTTTTTTTTTATGCCTCATGACGATAATAAAACACTAAATACGGTAAGCAGGCCCACATTGAGGGCAGACCACTCCTCTGCAACCGCCTACTCTTTTATTTTCTCATGAAGAACAGTAAGGTAAAACACGTAAATATTCAGATACTTACTATAAAACATTACACAAATATTACATGTTACAGATTACTCTGTAATTTGACTACAGCCTACAATTAGAATCTCAGGCATATTTCTATAGAAGCATATAGTCTTATTTGTAAGTCTTTATTTGTAATTCTTTTTAAATGTGGCATATTTTCAGACACTTCATATGTGTAATGTGTCACAAAATATATAAAACCAAAACAACAAATTTTGGCAATCATTTCAAGCTATACTGTGCAGCCGTGGCTTAAGCAAAATGCTCAGGGCTCTGTATGAACCACATACACACACTAAAACCCATTATTCAGTTTGCAGAAATATCCTATTTTAAGACTTATCTGTTCTGGGACAACACCTTAAGGCACTGCTTTAAAATCTGGCAAAATGGGAACTCTGGCAGGAAAGCAATAAGATTAAGCTTCCTCACCTCCTCTGGTAGCTGCTGGTATCTGCTCTCTGCTGTGGCGAGGATGAGGAGTGGAGTAAAGGAGGGAACGTCCTGTAAAAGCGTGAGGAAGGTGCTCTTCACTGTGTCACTGATGGCCTCCCACCAGTCACTAATGTGGGGCATGTAGACAACACTGGGCATGCTCCGCTGCGCCTCCCGAAACACCTGAAGTGTCACAAACAGAGAGAGACACAGTCCTTTCAGTAACAAAGGCATGTTAAACTACAGGCTGATTCTCAGTCAGTGATACAGGATCAAAGAGAACATTTTCAGTATTTCAGTATTTCAGTAACTCCTACGACAAAATATAGCAATGCTGCATTAAGCTGACTTGGGGCCAGATCCATTATAAGCACCACCAGATTTACTGGATTTACTGTGACGTTCAGCAGAAATTACACTAAGGCAGTATGCAGGCTCATTCATAATAATCTTATAAAATAAGATATATATATATATATATATATTGTCATCTGTTATGTCTTAATTAAGATTTTTGAATTTTACTGATGCTACTTCCCCTTGCCAGTGTGTGATCATTTGTTGTTGCTGTTATTGTTTATCAACTGTTTACATGTAGGTGTATTACCTTAGTTGATCAAAATCAATAAGTTATGATTAATCTAGGCCTGCAAAATTAATCGATTAAATTTATTATTAAAATAGTTGGTAATTCAGAAATTGATTAGTTGGATTTACATAGGGGCTACGATCTTTGGTACCCCCCCCATTTAGTGAGTTTTCCGTTTCAACTTAAATCCAGCGGCAGTTACATTCAGAGTAAAAGAAAATCAATCCAAAGATTTTTTTAATAATACATTTAAAGCCTTTTAAAGTTCTTTTCTGACTCTTAAGTGTAAGTGAGTGTATTTTAACATTATGCACACTGTTGTTGTGTTACTAAATAATTGTTAAAAAAAAATAATAATAAAATGTATGTAAATCTCGGGATAATTTTTCATATAAACACTAATATTTTTAATAAAGGTAGGTTGTGTGCTCCTTCTACAATTACAACATTAGTTCTCCGAAATCTCATTAAAAATATAAAATACATATTACCTTATTATTCACACCATGAGGCATGCATAAAATCTTTTAATTTTCCAAAAAAAAAGACAGTATGAATTCTACCAGTCAGGTATTGAAATGCAGCTTTATAAGGGAGTTTCAGTAAAGTCTCTCAAGCACCAAGGCTGGAGCAGTATTAACATTAGCCACTAACCGCGCTAAGCACTAGCTCTTTAGGCGTTCAGAGGTAAGTATATCAGACTGTTCGTAAAAAATCATTTAAATAAAGTAATATAATATTCCCTTTTTTTTCGATTAATTTTTGTTTGATCAAAATTGAAATAATCAACAGATTAATTGATAATCAAAATACTCATCAGTTGCAGCCTTAAGCCAGGCGGACACTGTGCGATTTTTGTAATCGGTTGCGTTCTGGAGAGCTCACACTGCACGTTTGAATCGTTTGTCGTGTATGAACAACGCCTGCGATTCATCTGCACACACTGTACGGTCCGAATGACCTGCTGCGACGGGGGAGCTTACACTGCATGTCTAAACGCAGCCCGTAGGCGCCTTGCAAAAGAAAGCGCTTAGCTTTGCTTATTTGTGCCCTGTTGTGCGCTGAAAGTCCACGGAAGAGACGTACATGGACTCGCAGGTGGCTGAGGCGACGTGGACTCTACGGGTTGTCCGTTTTACAGAAGGAGAGCGCATAGAAAAATGACTGCGCGTCAGGCTGCGAAAGAAACACCAGCAGCTTAAATAAAATAAAATAATTTTATTTTTTATTCTGTTTATTGTTTATGTAAAAACTGGTTTTGCAACACTGAATATTAAACAAGCAATCGGTTATTCACACTGGGTAGGGACCCTCATTTACAGTGCCGCTGAGCATTAACAGTTTAAAAGGGATTAAAAAATATATAAAAAATAGAAATAAAAACTGACATTTATTATAGACGAATAAAATATATATATACGTATATAATATATACGTAAAAAAGGAAAAATAGGACCTTTTAAAAAGATCATAAAAATTGACATAAAAGGTAAAACATGTATATCTTATGAAGATATATATTTAATGATTTGATTAATAGAAGAAGAAAAATAATTAAAATGAATAAATAAAAAATATAAAATATAAACTCATTAAAAATTTGTTTAAAATAACCCAGGCTTGCTGCAGAATAATCAAAGTTTCAGTTAGTTTCAGTTTCAAATCATGAAAACAGCTCACCAAAACCTCAAACTATTCTTTATATTTGACAATATTTACTTACAGGTCCTTTGCTTGTACTTACAGGCCCGTACTTATTTTTATTCAACTGAACTGAGTTTTATATTATCTGTAGCCTCGCGCTGAATTCAGCTCCGCGCTGCGAAAGAGAGCGAGAGAGAGGCGCAGCGCATTTTGTCCGATTTATCTTGATTAATTATCAATACATTTATTAGCTTTAGTAAGTTTAATAGCATTAATTTTACTACACTTCTCCGACCTTATTTATTAAAACGTTTATTTTAGAAGACAGAGGTTATTCTGCGCGCAATGCCACGCGCTGCGCTAAGCTGGCTTTGCGTGGCTAATATTCTGGAGCACTGGACGAGATTTTAATTAATAAATTAATATATTTAGAATTTTAATAAATTTGCCCTGGCGAAAAGAAAGGAATTATAAAATATAGCTTTATATTTCTGTGCATGTTTTACGTTTTATATAATTGATGGGCATCACCAGACGCTGACAATGTGCTTTATTTTTCAGATATAATAGCAAAGTGAAATAAAATAAATTTATGTTTGTCAAAGTTATTTTCTTTTTTTATTTATCTTTTCAAAAACTCCAGCTATTGACTGAGAATAAGCATCTGTTGAAATTCTTAAACAGCAGAATGCCTGTGTCTGCTATATTAAGCGATAAGTCTGTGTACCGAACATAAATATAAATCCTTATAACTGACAGAAATAAATATGACTAATAATAATTTATAGTTATTGTGCAGATTTTTGGGAAAACAGGTCGTGACGTTAAGAAATCGGCCCGCAAAACAGCTCACACTGTGAGACAAGCGACCAAAATTTCTGGCATGTCAGAAATCCCTGGTCGCGTCCGACTGCCCATTCGCAGCTCGTATGGGCAATTAATCGGACATCGCTTCCCCTCTCACACTGCACGACAAACGACGCACGATCAAGCGAAAATTCGGCCCGATCATGAAATTCAGTTGCATCCGACCAGATCGGGCTTAAAATCGGGCTACAATCGCACAGTGTCCGCCTGGCTTTAGATGAATCAACGAACTAAAATAAGCAAAAACATTAAATTATGTGAGCTCTATTGCTCTTTATGAATCTAGTCCCAATTGCCTGCAGGAACATTTAGTTCCACCGTATATCAGCAAATGGTGGGGTGACAAGAGTTCCTCTTGATCTTGTTCAATACACTGGCATTTTACAAACAGTGACATTTACAAAGCAGCAACCTAATTAAGTCTTATTGAAACATACTCAACATACAGAACAGACATATTGAATAAAATATTAAAGCACATCGTTCTGTATCGCTGCCAGGAAAGAAAAAAAAAAGATGTCAGTTCACACAGGGATGATAAAAACAGCTTCCATATAAATACACATTACAGTTTAACCTGAAAAACACAGAACAAGTGCAGGAGGAGAGTGTGTGTGAGTCTACCTGAGCGCAGGACTCCTCCGGGGTCTTGGCACTGACTGAGTAGAGGGTGGGCAGGTCGAGCCGGTGCACAGTGAACTTGTCAAGGTGATGCAGCAGGGCAGGAGCCAGGTGCGTGCTCTGGCCTGAACCCTGAGGCCCTGTCAGAAGCAGCCGCGGCCGGTATGAGGTGGGCTGCTGGTAGGCAGACCTGATTTAAAAAAACACATAAAACGGCATCAGAGAGTCAGGAGCTACACTGTGGCTGATCCCAGACATTCAACCTCTAAACTCAAATGTAGGCAGTTTCCTTTCTGTGATAATCATTGGGCAGTAAGGATGGTCATTTATTGGGATACACTTCTTTCCCCCAGCTTTAGAATACACTCTACTGTAAATGATGCCTGAATATCTCAAATTCATACAAAATACAATGTAAAAGAAAATAAAATTTCAATACAATGTTTCAGAAAAAAGCTTCTTAAAAAGAGGAGAAAATAAATTTGATATAAACTAAATGTTCAATACAATGTTTCAGGAAAAAAAACTTCTTAAAAACTAAAGGAGGGAATACATTTAAATAAAACTGTTTTATAGCACCTTATCTGAAAGCATTTGCATACGTTAAGACTCTTAAATAAAAATAGATTACATGAGAAAGAACAAACAGCCAAATGTCATATACTGGTGCTGTTCAGCTTCAGGAAAATAAACAAAAGCTAAACATATTCAAAGATCTACACAAATACCAGCAAAATAACACTGTTTTCAGTGCATTTTAATTAAAAACAATATATCAACCTCTAAAGGTCACAAACTTCTTATTAGAATCAAAATCATTTCATCTGTGTCTAGGGGGACGGTACCCGCTAACGTGTAATGAAAAAGTTGCTTTTTCATTAGAGATTAAACACAGTCTAGTTAGTCACTTGAGAAAAGGTTAACATCAAAACAAATCAATATAAATAGGGAAAACGTTTGCTCGTTTTAAACTGTTACACTGTAAACGGCCAATAGAGGGCAGCAAAAGAGTTCACATTAGAAAGAAAAGAGGTTAATCTAATTATTCATCGTTGCACATTGATTTACTACTGATTTAATTCATGCTGGAATTATACTACTGCCATTTGTATAGAACATTAACACTTTATAATGTTGCCAACATATGAGAGATGGGAAGATAATCATCTTATAAAGATGTGCTGACAACAGTAACCTAAAAGTATTGATCAGTAAAACAATATTAAACAGCAATTGGTTTGTGCTTTGCATGTTTAACTAACTCTAAATGTAATTAAGCATTATTTATTCTGTAGAAACATTATATTCAGCTTGATTAACATTTACTTTAATACACATTTGATGCAGTAACAATTACAACCCCTTTCATAAATAACAAAAATGTTTTGTTTTACTTGCCATCATTCATTTCTTCCCCCATTTGTATAATGAATATCTCTTGTTGAGCTGGTGGCTGTAGTACATTTGACAGTCATTTGACAGTTTATAATTATGAATATATTTTATGATTCTCTTCACATTGCAACTATTTAAACTAAACCTCTATCTGTTCCAGAGCCTACAGGGCTTACATTCTTCTGCTGATATGGCTCAACCTTTTAACCTCAGAGAGTACAGATGCACGGTGGAAGAACTGCACAGAATCTTTTTTTATTTTCTGCCAATCATACCTCAATGTTTAAATGGAAAAAAAAACAGATACCAGTCTTGAGTACAATATTTGATACTCGCTAAAGAAAAACGTGTGTGTGTGTGTGTCTTACACATTGAGACAGTGTTTTTATTTTGACAGGAATATTAAAAAAAACTGTTTTAGGCTAAACCTTGCTGATTCAAACTAACCCAAGCAGTATATGCATAATTTAAATGTTACATAACACTAATTAATTCTAACAGAAAATCTCCATATTCTACAAATATTTACAAGTATTTTCCATTATTTTAAAACGTATAAACAGGTAAATTCCACCCAAAACATAACAAGCTTTGTTGTATTGTTATTATAACTTTAATGCAATAGCTAAAAATTCTATACTTCATAAATTAATACTTTAAACATAACTGCCAATTGAAGCAGACTACATACTGCCTTAATAATGTTCATTTTATGTGAAAACCAATGACACAACATAAATGATATCCATATCCCAGACCCATAGGGTTACAGCATAACACTTTTATCAACAACGTTAATGCTCTCTATGAACAAACTTCTCAGTCATGACAAACCTTATTAGCTGTAAGAGAACGGCACTGGTGCAAAACAGAGATAGACAGAAATATATATAGTCAGTTCACTATGAGAGGAATGTCAGAGGAGGCCATAACTCACGTGGTAAAATGTAGAAAGGGTTTATATGCTGTGGAGGAGTCTGATTTCTTTGGGGATCCTGGATTAGCATCATAAATGGACTGAGTACCAGCCCTGTCCTCACCCTCACTGTAAGAGTCCTCCTCAAGCAGCTGATTGTCAGTGTCTATGAAATGAACACAGGAGAAACCAAAACTGACGTTTACTAAACGCACTCTGCAGCTGGAACAGCTGGATCGGGCAGAAACTGATATGCACATTAAAACTAGAGCAGTACAAATCTGAGCAGAGAAAATTGAAAACATTAGTCTAATTGGAAAGTACAGTACGTACTTTGGGACATTTCTATTAAGACGTATGCTACGTTCACAAGTTTGACACAACCTATTTAAAAGTTCCCCCTTTAAACTAGCGTTACTGAAGAAATGTTCTGGAGTAATTGCTTCAGAGAAAAACACTCCTGGCTTATTAGAGCTATAAGTCAGTCTATGAGTTATTCGAGACGAAGAGAGCAGTCCAGCAAATTGAAGTCATTAAAAGGAATGGGAGATGTATTCCCTGCAGAAATATGGTGCAGGAATTAAATCACTCTGTGTAATCTACTGAAACTAGCCAGCGTGACTAGGTTTGGAGAGCTCCTGGAAATGGACTGTGAATGGACAGCGATGGGATGAAGCACCACAGCGTCTTCTCTAAATTAAAAGACATGTTATGCTTCATTATCAGCAACCACCTGAAGAGCAAAATGAAATTTTAAACGTAACACTAACTTCGCAATCTCATCTAACTACTGTCTTAACAAATTAAAGTAAGAGTCTAATGTTATTGTTTTTTTAAACATGTTTCCTGTGATCCCAGTGGACAAAATTACTGTGGACTCTGGTCCTCTCAGGTAGTTATATTCATCATGTAACAGATCTGAATTGCTGAGCCATGTTATAAGCCTTGATTAAAAATACTCCCACAAACCATTAAATAAGCTGTTAAAAACCATTACATGGATAAACTGAATTATTTTATGTTATTAGATTGTGTAGTATTTCTACTGTTTATATGATGTTATTTGGCACAGTTTTATAAAAGCAGTAGCCACTTGAGGCATAACATTAGTGGTTTAACTCTGTTCCAGCTCACATAATCCTTTGATCACAACAAAAATCAGTATAATACAGCGAAAGAGTTTTTTTGGCCTTGACCAATCCGCTTGCTCTGCACGATCCTAAAGATGTAAATGGAGCCATATTTCTAAAACGTCCCGTTTTTACCTGCTAGGTGATGAAAGGTTCTAATTAGAGTGTTTGCAAGTATACATACTTCTTTTTCTTTCTTCTTATTTTAATGGGTTTTTAGGTGATAGACCAACACAAAGTACAACATAATTGTAAAGTGAAATAAAAAAAAACAAAAAATTATAAACAAATAAAAATTGTGACATGCAAAAGTATTTATTCCCCTTATATCAACACTTAGCCACCATTCGCTGCAATCACAGCTGCAAGTCTTTTGGGATAAGTCCCTACCAGATTTCTGCATCTAGATTTAAGAGACTGAGATTTTTGCAGATTCATTTTTGCAAAACAGCTCAAGCTCAGCCAAGCTGGATCAAGAATTTGTGAACAGTAATTTTCATGTCTTGCCACAGAAGATCAATGAGATTAAAGTCAGGACTTTGACTGGATCATTCTAATACATAAATATTCTTTGATCTAAATCATTCCACTGTAGCTCTGGCTGTATGTTTAGGGTCATTGTCTTGCTGGAAGGTGAATCTCCTTTCCAGTGTTAACAGGTTTTTTACCACAATTGCCCTGCATCTCCATCCATCTTTCCATCATGTCTGACCAGCTTCCCTGTCCCTGATGAAGAAAAGCATCACCACAGCATGATGCTATTGAGATTTGTGTCCAAATGTAAAGTGCACTACAAATAAAATTTATTATTATTATTATTATTACCATGTTTCATGGTGGGGACCGTATTTTCTGGGTGATGAGCCGTGTTACTTTTCCTCCTCATATAGCGCTGTGCATTTAGGCCAAAAAGTTTGACCACAGCACCTTCTTTCACCTGTTTCTTGCCCTACATAGCTTGTGGCAAACTGTAAACAACACTTCTTTCCTTCAATGTCTTCTTGCTAGATTTTTGCACGACTTATTGCTGGACAGCCATGTTTTGGTAAGTTTGCAGCTGTAGAATACTTTTTCCATTTTTGGATGACGAACTGAACATTGCTCCTTGGGGTGCTTAAAGCTTGGGATTTGTTTTTATAACCAAACCTTGCTTTAAACTTCTCCAAACGTCATGTCGCAAACCGGCATGTCCGCACGTGTCCGTCAAATAACGTAAAGCACCACATTATGAAGCTTTTTTTGAAAAGATTACTTTATTATCACTTATATCCACCGAGTTTATGCAAAGTGAACACGCCAATACATTTCATCGTAGCCTACTTTGTATATTTGCATGAATAATTGATGAAATTACTGTAGAAATGATAGGGACGATCGAAGGTAAGTAGCACGATATTTATCGTCATATCGCACAGCACTACGTTATTTTGTGGTATTATGTGGTACTTTGTGTTGGTCTATCACTTAAAAACTCTTTCAAATACATTTTTTGTGAAAGTGAGGTGTTCTTGTAAAGTTGAAAAATCACTGCTTTCACTGCTTGTAAAGGAGTGTTTACCGTGTACATGTTCCTTGTGTTGGAGCTGTGCGTGGGGGAAGACTCGAAGCAGGCAGTCGAGTGCGTGGGCCAGGGATCGCTCCAGGAGGGGCTGCAGCGCGCAGGACAGCGCTCGTCCCGGCGGGGCCAGGGCTCTCTGAGCCGCAGGTACGATGGAACGCAGGGCGCGGCCAAAGTCCTGTGGCCCGAGTTCGATGGAACCCACATCCAGTTTGTAGCGCTGGCTGCTGCCGTAGATCTGAGGATAGCGCCGCCGCAATGCTGCCAGCGCAGCCTCTGTACAAAGTGCTTTGATATCGGCACCGCAGTAGCCTGCAAGAACACTCAGTATGGGTGAGATGATCCATTACAGACTCAAGCAACAAGTGTTAGACTTTATGGATGACGCAGACAGAAAATTACGCAACCAACAATATAACCAACAATATCAATTGACAGTTTTGAAAATCAATTGTTAGAGACCACATTCCTTAAACCAACGTTTCTCAATAATAGCTTTCTCTGCTTTAACAAACCTTGCTCTGAAAAAGTCTTGTTAATAAGTAGGGGAGAGTTTTCTAAAAGCATCTTAGCATTAAGAACATCTTAACATGAAGAGAAAGTGCTTATTGTGAAGCTCGCTCGACCATCTAAGGATCATCTTAGTGCCAAGAAATATTTGGGAAACTCACTCCTGATTAATTTAGCACTAAGGGTGTACTTACATTGGGCACTATTATGTTTTTTTTGCACACACAAAAAACTTTTTCCAAATTGTGGTTCAACTGCACAATTTCATGCTGCGTATAGTTTCAGAAACACCTCTGCCTTTGCTGCTTATTATTATTTTTAATGGAAACTAACACAGTTTTTTTATGGACGTGTGGCTTTTCACCAAACATTAGTTCCTTCAAACAAGCAACCTTTATAAATAAATTTTTATCCATAAGCAAGATTTTTATTTATGTTCCAGTCTTCTCACAGTCTGCTTTATCAGGCATTAGATATCGTTATACTAATAGAAAGGGAAGTAACACTATTAGTGAAAGCACAACGTTACAAAAGGAACCAATCACACATGTGCCCAGATGCAGAGCCGGGCACACGTTTCCAACTGAAACCTGCTTCGACCCACCATTTAAAGTGAGCACAGGTAAGGTGCACTCCACCACACTCAGGTATGGTTCGGAGCAATCATAGTAGTCAAACAAACTGGCCTTTGGCAGGAACTCCTGCCCAGGCACAGTACAGATTGCCTAGTGTAATTACACCCTAAATGTGTAGGGCAAAGGGAGCCACGACCAGGAATGAGAAACACTGCCCTTAACTCAAAAGGCTAGAAATGTAAAAAAAAATAAAGAGTTAAAAAAAAAAAAAAGAAAATTATAATTCTTTATAATAATATATATATATTATTCTTTAATAGATCCTACAGATCAAGAGATGAAATTGTTTGTTTTTAGTTATATTCTTTATTATCAAAAGATAAATACGTTTTACAGTCTGACATATTTTGACCAATTTAAAGGAGCATGAATGAATGAAAAACTGTTCTCATCTTAATACGGTTGAATAATACAATTCTAATACATGGAAGTGACACACCACAAACCTCAATACAGACTCTAGTAACTGAACTGAAAAGAAAATTCAGCATAACCCAAAACAGGATTGTACAAAATGTTAATTCTAACCAATGTCAAACCAGAAAACTATTACATAATGATCCTAACTAATTAATATTGAGAGCTTTAGATTTTATATGCATCCAGCCCTAAAATGAAAGCTCATTTTGCCCTAATAAATGTTGGCAAAAAGGTAAAACAGGCTGCCAGTATTTGTCAACTGATATATAATTACAGATATTCTTCTCAATTAATTTTTTTTACCAAAAAGGTAAATTTAATTTGAAAGGTACATTGCTATCAACGTATACATACGCATCTACTACCTAGAATGTCAATAACAGATAAACAATGTATTATAATTGATTCAATAATCAACAGATTTTCTTACCGACACATCTTTCTGCCAACTCGTCCACAAAGGACTCAGCTAGACCTGGACTCCAATCCCTGGTGTGGATTTTTAGAATGTGCTTTCGGGCCTGCAGATGAGAGCACACAGTGGATATATACATCGCAATACATATTACAAAAACAGGACAACACAAAAGAGCTAACTCATTAACTTCAGATGAAAATATGAAAGCCACACGCTTTGATAATTCCCCTGCTGTGATGACAATTTACAGGAGAAATTAAGCAACTGTGCATAGTAGCCCTGCTCAGACAGTCAGAAATCTCACTGATCCAAACCTCCCATAGACCAGGACGTTCATTATTTGAATAAAAAAAAATTAGCTACGAGACACAAACTGAAGCAGGTGGGCCCCAATAATAATATTAAATAATATTATGGACAACAAAGACGTAACTATCCCAAGACATAACTGCTATTAGCTGAAACACAGATTATCTACACACCTTTTTGTCTGGCAGGTTGAACAGAAATTCCCGGTCAAAGCGGCCAGGCCTCCTGAGTGCAGGGTCGATAGAGTCAAGTCTGTTTGTAGCACCAATGACCACTATCTCCCCCCGACTGTCCAAACCATCCATTAAAGCCAGCAACGTGGAAACTATGGAGCTTAAAAATGTAAAGAAGATGAAAGAGTGAATAAAAAAAACACCTTTTACTCTTACTTTCAAAGTTCTGATGAAACACTGAGCAACATCTCTTCAGTGATGTGGAAAAATGAAATTACCTGTGGATCTGATCCTGTCTGCTAGAACGAACAGGTGCAAGGCCATCAATCTCATCAAAAAAGATGATAGAAGGTCTCATGAGGTATGCCTGAAGGTAGATGTGAAGAACATTAATACAGTAATTAACCCCACAACATTTTAAATTAGTCTGGACTAGTCTGGACAAAGCTATTTCAGCATATTACATTCTTTTCAGATCTCAATTATTTAATGTGTATACCTCCAATATCAAACAGCAGCCCCAACACACAATTCCACCAACACCAGACGTGTTGCTACCAAATATATAAATCAATTAGTGCTGGGAGGTTAACTGAATTTGATTAATTTTATATAATGCGATTTTCAAAATAGGATAATTGAGGAAAAAAAATGGTAAAGTCTTAATATTTTAACTTATCTCAGTAGATAAGTTTCTGCTAAATCAGAAAAATTTTACTTTTTCTAAACGGAAATAGAAAGAGGTTATTTTTGCCTGTGTTCAATATAGAGGCTGTTTGTAAGATTAAAGAAAGATGCTTGCTATTCTATATAAAAAAAAAAAAACAGTTAAATTAAACTTTTGTTTTCATGTCAATTTCACTTTTGACTTCCTTGAAAAAAAAAAAAAACAATATTTTCCATCTCTGATAGCTGTAAGTGGTGCTGTTATTATTTTGTCTTTTTATTATATTTTAGTAATAACTAAAAGATATTTAAAACAATCAAAGGTCACTTATATATTTAAAGATGCAGAGATTTATTTATTTGTATTTTTTTTAATAACACACAACTCTAAAAATCAATGTCAATAACCTGGTCAAAGAGAAGGCGGAGCTGTCGTTCTGACTCCCCCACCCATTTGCTGAGGCAATCAGCACCCTTACGCATGAAGAAGGACACTTTCTTGTCCCCCTGACTGCACTCATTAGCCAGCGCCCGCGCCACCAAAGTCTTCCCTGTGCCCGGAGGGCCATAGAACAAGCAACCCCTGTGAGAGAAAATTAATAAAAGTGCTTATTCTGTGACGATTAATCCAGGTATAAATTTAACTGTGAAAAACATTAATAAAAGAAAAGTATAATAAAAATAATTATGAGATTTAACCTTGGAGGCTGGATCTTGAACTTTTCAAACACTTCAGGGTAAAGAAGTGGGAACACAACCATTTCCTTGAGAGATTTAATGTGATCTGCAAGACCTCCCACATTGTCAAATTTCACCTGCGATAAAGGGATGAAGAAAAAAACAAAAATCCATACATTACTTGAAACAACCCCTACAACAATATCGGTGCATAGTAAACTGACTATTCATCTAAGCACACCAGAGTCAGAAACTAGGACTTACAGAGGTGTCCAGATTCATGGGATCCACGTCAGCTAAACTAGCACCAACTTTAGCGCGATCCCGAAGCACTCCACTGGCCAGGTCCTCCGCTCGCAAGTTCATAGGCAGACATCTGCAGCACAAAAAGACACTCAATTCTATTGCTATAAAATTGTCTTAAGCTTTTAAAATGCAAATAATGCAAAGAAAACAAGTTCATATTCATAAAGTTTTCATAAAGAGTTCAGAAATCAATATTTGGTGAAATAATCCTGGTTTTTAATCACAGTTTTCATGCATCTTGGCATGTTCCCCTTAACCAGTCTTACACACTGCTTTTGGATAACTTTATACCACTCCTGGTGCAAAAATTCAAGCAGTTCGGCTTGGTTTGATGGCTTGTGATCATCCATCTTCCTCTTGATTATATTCCAGAGGTTTTCAATTTGGTGAAACCAAAGAAACTCATAAATTTTTTAGGTTTTTTTTTTCCAGAGCTGTATTAATGCATTCATCATAAAATCAAGAAATTCTAGAAAGTCAAGTGTTCAAGTGAGAAATCTAAGGTCACCTGTTCCGAGCACGTGTCATGCTTTTACTTTTTCTCCTCTCAAAGCGCTCCTCATCTGAGGACGACGTTGTGTCACTACTGTGGATGGCATGC
Source organism: Astyanax mexicanus (assembly GCF_023375975.1). NCBI lineage: Eukaryota > Metazoa > Chordata > Actinopteri > Characiformes > Acestrorhamphidae > Astyanax > Astyanax mexicanus. The sequence continues at coordinate 71,946,756 of NC_064408.1, read as the reverse complement.
TTCTTTATTCTGGTTTTACACACAAAAGGAAAAAGGTTATACGTTAGATACAGTAGGCTCTCCTGCATTAACTCACTGAAATCAAATTACTGAATTGCTGAATTTACTGAAAAATATCAGTTGAAATTCTCTGGAGTGTTTCTAATTCAAAATGGCACTATTGGATAAATAACAAAATCACACAAAAAATGGATAACTGCAGAGATCACACACCTAATATGGCTTCTTCTTGCAGGTGACCTGTGTGTATCAAACAGTGAGTTCTTGCTTTGTTTCCTGTTCACTGGCTCTACAGGAAGACATAAAAAATAATATTACATCAAAATGGTGGAAGATTTTTATATTGGACAACAAAACACAAAAAAACATCCTAAAACAAAAAAATGAAGGTGAATACCAATGGGTGGTGCCTCATATCGCTGTACAGTTTTGCGTTGCCTGAGGTTGTAAGGTCTGTCATTCTCCTCTCCTGCTTCCTCTGCTTCATCTCCTTCGTCATCGTCATCATCCTCCCCTTCATCATCCTCTTCTTCTTCCTCATGAGATTCTGGACAAAATCATATACAAGAGAATATTTTGTAATTTTTTCGCAATCTAAAAAAAAAAAAATTTTAAGATTAACAAAATTTTAATATCAGATAACCGATAACCTGAGTAAATATGAAAAGCAAGAATGGCCTCTTTAAGATCATCCCACAAAATTTCAGTCAGACTTTAAATAGGCCACTTCCCTTTTTTTTTTTTTTTTTTTTTTGAGCCACTTAATCGTGGACTTGCTGGCGTGCTTCGGGTCACTGTCCTGTTGCAGAAACCAAGTACGCCTGAGCTTTAAAGTCACAAATTGATAGCCTGATATTCTCCTGATAGAGAGTAGAATTTAAGGTTCCATCTATTACAGCAAGTTGTTCAGGTCCTGAAGCAGCAAAGCAGTCTCAGACCAATACACTACCACCACCACGTTTTACGTTCAATATGACGTTCTTTTTCTGAAATGCGGTGTTACTTTTACACTAGATGTAACAGAACATACACTTTTAAAAAGTTTCACTTCTGTCCCCTCAATACACAAATCCCACCCCCCCAAAGTCCTGGGGATCATCAAGATGTTTGTTGTAAAATGAGATAGGCCTTCATGTTCTTTTTGTTTAGGAGTGTTTATTCCCTTGGAACTGTCAAATGGAGACCATTTTCACCCAGTCTCTTTCTTATTCTTACTACTTATTATGACACTGAGCTTAACTGAGAGTGAGGCCTGAATATCTTCAGATGATGTTCTGGGTTCTTTTGTGACCCATAATAAATGAAATCTTAATTTAAAAACGTTTTTGAATTTACTTAGGTCACCTTTATCTTATATTAAGGTTTGTTTGATCATCTAAAAAAAAATATAAGTATGGCGTTTACAAATTTCAATCAAGGCCACCTACAGGTTGAGAGTAAATGTAAACAACAGACTGGAGAAAATAAGAGAAAAGTGTTTATGCATTACATGTTTTGGCTAGCAAACACAACTTGATCTTTAACTGGTTTCTGATCTCATTGTAAAAATGCACTTTAAAACAAATTTGAGCCGTATAAGAGACTACTTAGTAAAATAAATGCACATACGTGGACTGAACTTCACTTATGAAGCAATTTTGCCAATTAGTAAGAGATGGAAAGGCAGTGATCTAACCTAGCTTTTACTAAAACAACAATAGCCAGCGAACTAGCTTCAAACCAACATCCCCACTAGCCACTTAGCAATCCAGCAAAAAACCACATGTATAAAAATAGTGAAACAAACACCATTATAAACAATGACCAACATAGTAAAAGCACAAACATTCACATAAAGAGAGAAATCATCCCAGTGTATCTTATAAATCAGCCTTTTAGCTCTCCAAATTCGAAGAAGGCTTGCCCGAGGTTCACAATCATGGGCTTTCGTTGTTTTCTTGCTGTCTCTGACATAATAAATCTACATGTCTACAGCTATCACCATTGTGATTTTAGAGGCACCAGCAACTGGCCTTTTTCTTTCGGGGGCGTGTCTTTAGTATTTGCTGTAAAGAAAGACTGACTCTTGTAATGCCCTAGACTTGTGAACCTGTGGGTGTGGGCTGAGGGATCCTGAACTTGCGAACACATAGGCAGCCTAAAGAACTTTCATTCACCTTGTAATGATCCACTTAATCATCTAAAACAGTATGAAATGCATTGATTAACTGAAAATGCTGCATAGTTTGCCTATAATAGGCCCTAGATGTGGAATAAACCGTTCCTCCTATTGTGATGTACAAAAGACAATCTGTAGTCATGTTAGAAAAGTACAAATGTCTCAAGTGTACAATTTTTCTGACAGGAAACTGCTTTAAAAGTTACCCTCATACCCTCAGTTCCTTCTTCTTCCTCCACAGGTGCCTCGGATTTACTCAAAACTTTATGGTGCGTCTGCATTCCAAATGTATTCCTTCTCATTGCTTTTCGTCTCTTCACACGAGAGTACATGTCCATATTTTCCTGTATAGCCAGGAAAAACAAAGCACAGACAAACATTATTCAAATACCATTAAAAAAAACGAGCTATAAATGTTTATGATAAAATGTTACACTCAGCCAGTACTCACCAGTTCTGTGTCTGTCCACATACGTAGACGCTCCACTTCCCGATTCTGTCGTATGCTGCTGATGTTGTCCATCTCCTGAAGAACTGCCTCTGCAGTACTGTCAAGAGAGAAAACAGGGGATCCCACCAATCAATCACACACAAATACCACTCCAACAGAACACTCTAGCACAAATACATCATTCGACTTTTAAAATTTGATCAATAGCACCAGCTTTTATCTAACTAGACATTTATCAAATTAGTAATGAACGCACACCATCCAGGACTAAAGCTTTAGCATTGTCCACTTCAGTCCAAAAACCCTCCACTACGGTTTCCAACTCCAGCAGGTCTCCTCTCTCCAATAGATTCCAACCATCTGTCTTCTACCAGCAGCATGCTACCTCAAGCCCAAAATCAGACTGTGAGCCCCTGCTTAGATCACTTGCACATTTCTGATCACCATCATTTCAGTTTTGTTTTCTAGCCTAACCTGTTAAAAACATAAATCACAAAGTGTCACCTAAAGCATTAAATTAGCTACACTCATCACCATTTCTACTTCAGCACAGACTCTCACAGTACAACCTACACCGCTCATGATCTAAACTGTGACAAACCACAGACTGAGTAATTCACATCATTCTACTGTACACACAAGCTGTTGGTACAGGCATCACATTTGATACATTTTAATCATTTCAGTGGTCTCAGAACATGTGATACAACTACCAGTTAAATAACAGTTAAAAAGCCCTTCCTGAATAACAGTGGGAAAGTGACAGCAAGGTATGGTGAACTTCAAAGAGAAGGGATTGAATTAAACAGCCTGATGATAAAAAATAAATGTAAAAAGACAAAGCACTTGTTCATCATACAAAAAAATGGGTGAATTTTTTCAGATGTATTGGCATTTATCAGATTATGTCTCAGGGGTTAAACAAAATAAATATTAAATATCCCCAGTTTGTAACTGTTTTAATTTAATACTACGTTTTACATGATTATTAAACTTGCATTTTTATTCACAATGAGAGATAAAAATGTATGGGCACTTCTGGTCAAATTTGTTACTGTTAATAGTAAAAGGGAGACAAAAAGGTAAAGATGAAACGTTCCTTTTAACATTTAAATATATATATTTTTTTAAGGAGGAGATGATACCGATTTCTAAGCTTTATAAATACTCTCACTCCTCAAACCTTGTCCCAATATTCAGAGGCCATGGGTGCCTGTAAACATCTACCTAACATTCAAAAAAAAAAAAAAAAAAAAAGATACCTGCAAAAAAGCAAAAACATAATTGGCAGAAAATCCTCCAAAAAAAAAAAGGTTTGATATTAGACTCCTGTATTTGACTTCTGTAACACACTCACCACTAGGTATGTCAGTCTTTTTATTGACCACTGAATCAGTAAAGACTAAAGTAGTATTTTATGTATTGTGTATGAGTAAACAGCATTTAGTACAATGCAAATTGGTCAAATTAATCAGTGGAAAATGTTAAAAACCAAGCACTGTACAATTAAAACATTCAAATCTTTGACAGGTGTTACATATAAAGCAGTGTGTCTGTATACAGTGATTGTTTACATATTTTAACTTCTCTGTATGCATTAACAGGCCTAACCCATGCTTGATCTACCTGGAAACATATTGTTAAAACACGACCATAGACACCATTATACAATTCGAATTTTCGGATAAGCTTGACTTTTTTTTAACATTGTCTTATTACAAATAAGGGCTCTTTTTAGTTTGTTTGTTTGTTTTTTTCTTTATCAAACTGCCCTTCATGCAAAAGCTATCTAATTTCAAAGAGTTTAGAGACTTCAAAACTGCAGATTAAAAAGAAAATGTTAAGAATAATAAATGATAAACAAACAAACACTAACCTGTTGACTAGCTGGTCAAACAGTAGGCTCTGGTTAAGGTGTTCAAACCGGCTCTTCCGAGATCGGCAGCTCCTCTTCAGCCCAGCATGGCCATTTATGTGAGCATCATCCCCATCTGTACTGTCATCTCCCCGCAAAGTCATGCGGCCTGCAGGTACAGAATAAATATAAAGCTCATTACACTTCGTTAGTGAACAAGAGCAGACAGTAAAAAAAAAAAAAAAAAAAGAGTGCTGTGAGTACAACATTGTACAACACTGTTCTGACTCATTAACATCAGTTCATCAATTAGAAAACAGTGACTTACTGTGTCCATTTTGCAAAGCTCCAGTAGACAACCTGAAACGCAAAATAAAAACCATGTTCAAGAACTTTAAACCAGTACAATAACAGCACTTGATACTGAGATATCATGTAAACCAATCCAGACTAGGATACAATGTGAGCCAGGACTATGTTCTTACATTATAATAAATTGTATTGTTATTGTTGTTTGTTTTGATAAGACTATGTTTTGTTACAGTAATAGTAATGGCCATGAAATGTTTGATATTTACCTGAAACCACCTATTTTAATATGGATAATCATGCAAATACATAAAAACATTTTTTCAGGCTGATTTTGTAAAAAAATTACCATCAGCAAAAAAATTAACAGCAACACTGCAGATGACAGTGGTACGATATAAATAAACCATTCTGGCCACATGTAAACAGTGAACAGTTTACACATGGCTTCTGGCCTAGGTGTTTTACAATATTTATAGCTGTTTGCAGCATAAACATGGTTCTAACAACACTGTCTACAAAGGCCATTATTGAGTGAAGGGAGCAAACGAGGTATGTCTCATAACCTTACCAAGACAAGCACATTCAGTGACCTTGTTGGCCATTTAAATGCTGCCAGTTTGTTGACTTCTAAGAGTTTAAAGTAGCAGTTTGGTGAAAAAATATATATAATTGACATGATCTATCCCTTAGACCAGATGCAGTTGATTAGGATATGTTTGATGCCTGAGTTTTTTTTCGTTTTGTTTAAAAGAGAAGGTGCTTGGCTGTAGTTGCAAACACTGGACAGTTACCAACCTCATTTCTAGAAGCACACACTCAAAATGCCTCTCAGTCCACTTACAACTCATCAAGATCTTTATTGGTTTCACACAGATAAATCAATGTGGGATGGAACAGTGTACGTTCTAAACCACACAGCTAAATGACGGGGCAGCCACTGCAAGTAACCACAATGATACAGTATGTAGTTTATGCTAGTGTGCCGTTTGGGACAATGCCTTTGTATTTGAGACATGTGAGGGAACTCTGTCACAACACTACCTGAATGCACAATTCAATGACAAAAACAGCAAAAAGGCATTTTAGCCAGGCTGCTTGTTAAAAAAAAAAAAAAAATTATATATATATATATATATCACATTCCTTTATAGGGTGTATTTTGTTTATTTACCTATAAACTGTGCTCTTCATATACAGTGCCCTCCATAATTACTGGCACCCCTGGTTAAGATGTGTTCTTTAGCTTCTCATAAATTGAGTTTTGTTCAAAATAATATAGGACCACGATGGGAAAAAAAGTAAAGTCCAACCTTTAACTCAAGTAAATTTTAAGGGGGAAATAAAATCCCTGACTAAGAAATAATTATTCTTCATAAAATCACCTGTTCCACAATTATTGGCACCCCTAACAATTCTTAGGAAATAAATTTAATAAAAGTATTTCTGTCACTTCTACAGTACTTTACGAAGTTGATCAGAGTATGTAGGAACATTTAATTAGTAATTCACAACTTCCTGTTTCCCTGGGGTATAAATATGACGTGACACAGAGGCCATTTATCTTCAACATGGGAAAGACAAAGGAACATACCATTCAAGTGAGGCAGATGTGTGTTGACCTTCACAAGTCAGGCAATGGCTACAAGAAAATCGCTACTCGCCTACACCTGTCCATATCTACTGTCCGAGAAATTATTAAGAAGTTTAAAACAACTGGAACAGTGGTAAACAAGCCTGGACGAGGACGCAAGTTTATTTTGCCACCACGCACAGTGAGGAGGATGATAAGAGAAATAAAAAGTTCTCCAAAGCTCACTGTTACAGAATTGCAACAAATGGTAGCTTCTTGGGGTCACAAAGTCTCCAAAACAACCATCAGGCGCTATCTACATGCCAACAAGCTGTTTGGGAGGCATGCACGGAAGAAACCATTTCTCACTCACAATCATAAACGCAAACGTTTGGAGTTTGCTAAGCGGTACTATGACTTCAACTGGGACCGTGTGCTTTGGTCAGATGAAACAAAGATAGAGCTTTTTGGCAACAAATGCTCTAAGTGGGTCTGGCGTAACACAAGAGCTGAGTATGCAGAAAAGCACCTCATGCCCACTGTGAAATACGGCGGGGGATCAGTGATGCTGTGGGCCTGTTTCTCTTCTAAAGGCCCTGGGAACCTTGTTAGGGTGCATGGCATCATGAATGCTCTAAAATAGCAGGACATTTTAAAACAAAATCTGGTGGCTTCTGCCCGAAAGCTGAAGATGGGTCGTCACTGGGTCTTTCAGCAAGATAATGACCCTAAACATGTGGCCAAATCTACACAGAAATGGTTCACCGCACACAGAATCAAGCTCCTCCCATGGCCATCTCAGTCCCCAGACCTCAACCCCATTGAAAACCTGTGGGGTGAGCTGAAGAGGAGAGGACCCAGGTCGTTGGATGATTTAGAGAGAATGTGCAAAGAGGAATGGTCAAAGATCCCTCTTTCTGTATTCTCCCATCTTGTGAAACATTACAGGAGAAGATTAGGTGCTGTTTTGTTGGCAAAAGGGGGTTGTACAAAGTATTAACATCAGGGGTGCTAATAATTGTGGCACACATGATTTGATGTTAAATAATTATTTCTTAATGTGGGATTTTTTTCCTACTGAATAAATTCACTTGAGTTAAAGGTTGTATTTTACTCTTTTTTTCCATCGTGGTCCTATATTATTTTGAACAAAACTCAATTTATGAGAAGCTAAAGAACACATCTTAACCAGGGGTGCCAATAATTATGGAGGGCACTGTATAAAGTCCTTGTGTTTACTGCTTCTTATTAAGAAAATTGTCTAATAAATAGCATATCAGCACCAGCCAGTTTGACTGTAAAGAAAATGTAATTAGAATAAGTCAATATAATTCATGATCGAAACACCTTTAAAGGCAATTCCCATAGTTAATCTTGTTTAAAATGATAAATGATCTGATATATAATAAATTATGCCCTGAATCATGCAGTCATTAAGTCTTATTTAAAAACTAACCCCAGTACTCATAGGCAGACTCAATGGTTCAGTTTAAAGTAATCTTAGACTAAATTAAAACATATTAGCTCTGTACTACCTTGCATTACAGCCCCACATTAGCTTGCAAGCCCATAAATATGGCTGAGGGGTACAGCCCCTGGGATGCTGTCTGGGAGGAGCTCACCTGGTGCAGTGTTTGTTGATATTCCATGTGACTCTCTGCCCTTTGCTCTGGGGACTGGGGGAAGTGTCACTGGAGCTAGGTGGTGTCTGTCTGCGTGTTCTCTTAGATGGGGGTGACAAGCGTGGGCTGCCGGAGCTGACATCACTGCTGGGATCCTTCTGGAGGAGATTAAAGCACAAACAAATTCTGTTAGGAAAAAAAGCATGTTTCAATAGGCGCAGGTTATAAAAAGAAATCATCCTCTGAAACAATGTTAGTTTATAATACAAATTAAAGCTAAATACCCTGGTTAAAACTTGCAAATAGATAACTTTCCGTTGGGCTGCAACGATCAGACATATATAATCAATGATGTCAATTAAAAACATTTGCAGACTCCAATATTTGTTGCAACTTCTCATTAATTTGTAAATGTAACACATAACAGAACGTAGTCTAGTCTGTTTGTCTCTTTTTATTCACACAATCCTTACATTTTACAATAAAATCACAGCGAACCTGGAGAAAAACGCAGTGACTCGGTTCTGATACATCAGCTCACAGATGCCGTGTGCTGATTGACATCACCCTTTGGAGTGATGTGGGGAGGATGTGGGAAAAGCATCATCTACCCACCCAGAGAGAGCAAGGCCAATTGTGCTCTCTCAGGGCTCCGGCAGCTGATGGCAAACTACATGATATGTAATGTTAAAGTAGAGACTCTAAAACAGTGCGACATTCATGTGTGAACAGATGGGATGGAAAAAAAAAAAACTAAATAAACCACTGACACAATCTGTACACTAATCATTCAAAATCAATATTGTGTTTCTGATAATCAACACAATATTAGTCATGAAAACAGTAATCGTTTACTATATGACAGATTTAACAATTAATAGAAGTCAAAATTTTTCATCGAGCAGTGGACAAAGCCATTGGCCGGCAGACCTGCCAATCAACATCTGAATCCATCACTGAGCATTTAAAGGAGTGACTAAGGTACTTTCAAACTGCCTGTAAATTTCCATTTCTTCTGCCAACTCTCTTTCTCTGTGTCCACTGCTGTGGTACAGTTAAAACACCCAAGCTCTGATATAAGAGCAAAAAAGAACAAAAACAAAACAAAGAGCCTTGCAGTTCTGCGTGTATTTATGTGGCTTTCAACAGGTTTGTCTGTAAGAGCCTAAAGCCAGAGGACTTTGGTGGAGAATGAAAGACACTGTACTCTCAAGTTAGCTACCATTTCTACTTTATCCAATACAGAGTTCAACTAATGTAGCTACCCAAAACTACTAGCTAACAGTGTGACATTCACATGTGAACAGACTTTAGCAGGTGATTAGTCAACTAACTACGAATAATGATCTTCAAATGCAGCTCTAGTAATACTAATTTGTTTATAATGTCAAAACTACCCAAAAGCTACCCAAAACAACTAGCTATGCTAACAAGTTTATAAGTTTAGATTTATAATTTATTCATTTGCTTCACTTAGTTTTAGCTGTTTATTCCTTTAATAAATATTAGTTTGTATCACTTGCTAGTTAAAATGCTCTATTTGAGAAGGTCATGTTCCTCTTAAAATAGGTATACAAAAACACATAGTGCAGCAACTAACTAAACTTTAAAAACCTCACAAAACTGTAGCTAAAGCTACGTTTAAGTGGCTTTCAACAGGTCTGTCTGTAAGAGCCAAAAGCAGAAAGCACTGGTGAAGAATGACAGAAACTGTACTCTGTAGTCACCATGTCTGTTTTATCTGATACACAGATCAAAAAATGAACTAAAAACAACTAGCTACATTTATTTGCTTCAATCAGTTTAAATAACTTAGCTCATAAATGTAAGGTTATATCAGTTCTAAACACTTGCTTAAATGCTCTAGTTGGGTAGCTAACTACATTTCTCTCAAAATATTTGATATAGACAAGGCATTCAAATCCAGAGCTAACCAACTAAACTTTTAAACACAAAAACTGTAGCTTTAATGCTATGAATTTATAGTTAAATAGAAATCAACCAACATAGTTTGGTTTTTCATTTATTTGCTTCAATCAGTTTAAATTATTTAGCTCATAAATATTATATCAGTTCTAAACACTGGCTAAAACGCTCTAGTTGTGTAGCCACCTAACAATGTTTCTGTCAGAATATTTAATAAGAGACATTCAAATCCAGAATGTCAACTTTAAGGCCACTAGGTGAGACAACTAAGCTTTGAAACACAAAAACAGTAAAGCCAAGTTAAAGTGGCTTTCAACAGGTCTTTCTGTAAGAGCTAAAAACAGAGAGCACTGATGGAGAGTGACAGACACTGTACTCTGTAGTTACCATGTCTTCTTCATCTGATACACAGTTCAACAAATGAAACACTTGCTAAAATGCCCTAGTTGGGTAACCTAACTATGTTTCTCCTAAAATGTTTGACAGAAGTGAGACATTAAAATCCAGAGTGCCAACTTAAGAGCCACTAGGTTAGCTAGTAAATTAGCTAACGTTAGATCAACTGGGTTAACCAACTAACTTAAACTTTTAAAACACAAAAACCGTAGTTACCTTTAAAACTATGAATTAATAGTTAGATAGCAAGGAAGCTAACTAGCTAGCTAACCTAGTTTTGTTGTTCATGTATTTCCTTCAATCAGTATAAATTAATTCGCTCATAAATATAAGTTTATGTCAATTGTAAACACTTGCTAAAATTCTCTAGTTTGGGTAACTAACGTTGTTTCTTTTAAAGTATTTGATACAGGTAAGGCATTCAAATCCAGAGTGCCAGTTTTAAGGCCACTAGGTTAGCTAGTTAGCTAACTAGTAAGCTAGATTAGCTGGTTTAACCCACTAACGTACATTAAAAAGCTATTAATTAATAGTTAGATAGCAAGCAAGCTAACTAGCTAGCTAACAGCTAGTTAACTACTAAGCTAGCCTAGCTAAAATTATATTGTTTAGAGTTTGTGAGTTGTGCTGGTGTAGAAAAATGAAACTTTTCCCACATCCCGAAACGTCAAATTTTATATCTAACTTAAACAGCTAACCTGTCTAGTTTTAACTACCAGCGGGAAAAAGTCCAACAAAGCGCAGCACGAGTCCGGTGACAACGTCCAAGTTCGCGGTGCTGAATTTGTGTTATTCAGTTAGCTTAACGCTAGCTAACGTTTTAATCTGTTTTGAACCACAGGAGGGTCTTTCCTCGGTTTGCTCTCGTTGTGTAGTACTGTGTGAAATCCGGGCACAGTAGTTAGTTTAACTATAACAGTGTTTGGGGAAGGACAGCTAACAGCACGAAGTGAACAATGGCCCGGCTAAAACGCTCTTTGTTTTCCTCCCTGTGTTTTTTTCTGTGTGTGAGTGTGAGAGCTGTCAGTTGTCTGAACAGAGGAAAGATGTTATAACCGGACTAACTAGCCAGCTAACATTATTACCGGCGGTGCCCCTCCACCACCTCCAGCCGGGTGAAGCAAAGCACCAACACAAAGACAAGTTGGGGCACTGAGTGCGCTGAACTACTGAGCTAGCTGGCTATTGGCTAGCTATTGTGGTTGTGTTGTTGTGACTAGAAGCGGGTAGTGCAGGTCCAGATATTAGAAATCCATCCCGGGATTTTGTACTAACCGACCGGGCGGATGTGTCAAGCTGCAGCTAAGCAAGTCTACACCCGGTTGGAACAAAATCCTGGTGTGTATTTTTACCTTCTGGAACCGGACTGCACTCCTCTAGTCATGACTGACAAAACCCGACCAGCACTGGCAATACATGGCCTGTCATTCACACGTAAGGTTACTGTCGACACTGTCGCCGTTCCTGAACAACAGAGGAAGCTAGATAAGCTCTCTATCTATGAGGGGACACCGATCTTCAGGACAAACTAGGCAGCTCGCAGCAAGCGAAACAGACAGGCTAGCCAGCCGGCTGACTACTGAGCAGCAGGACCCGGCTCTTACATGGATCTTTGGATTGTTCCTAAGAGAAGACCTCGTCCGGCCAGAGATGAAAGGACTGCATGGCTTGTCCTGGGAGCTCTTTCTCGTGTTCACCATGGTTTTCCTAGCGTCTGGAATCTCCTCAGCTCTGTCAGTTCCCTCGTACTGAGACAGTCTCAGCTAGAGCACCGAGGCGCCATTTCTCTCTCTTTCTCTCGCTCTCTCCCTCTGCTGTCGGCGAGTGAAACTATCCAGCAGGCTACTTCCGCCTCACACACTCACTAAACACAGAATAATAACTGCACCACTGTTTAACTAACAATACATTAACCCGAACTGTACGTAGTTTTGGATATACAGTTCTAAAATAAGAAACCACTTAAAATTACGAGTTTCTTTAATTTTATCAAATTAAAAAAACTCTGGCATATAATCAACTGCTGAACTGCTTGAAGTTTTGCACCAGGAGTGGCATAAAGTTATGCAAAAGCAGTGTGTAAAACTAATAGAGGAGAACACGCCAAGATGCATGAAAACTGTGATTAAAAACCAGGGTTATTCCACTAAATATAGATTTCTGAACTATTAAACCTTTTTGAATATGAATTTGTTTTCTTTGCATTATTTTGAGGTCTGAAAGCTCTGCATCGTTTTTGTTATTTCAGCCATTTCTCATTTTCTGCAGATAAATGCTCAAAATGACAACATTTGTGACAATATAGTTGGTTCTGGAAGATCATGGGAAGACCAAAATTAAGCTCCCTGGTTTGTTTTTCTGCATATTTGATCTTTTTGTAACTATGACTGAGGAGGTCAATCTCAACACTCATTCCTGTTATCTAAATTAATTATTAGATCTTATTGGTTGTGCTCAATGTCCTCATGCTATTAGCATAGCTGCCATTTAGCTTCTTTTTTTTTTTTTTTTTGCTAATTTTCTGCTAAAACTCATTCCTGTTACTTTCATTCCTGTTACTCAAAACATAAATAATAACAGGGGTGAGTTCCATTGACAGAAATGAGTGCCATTAACAGGACTGATTTTTTGGTCATAAATATCAATTAGTTGAACATGCAGTCAACCTATTATTTAAAACAAAGACTTCATTGAGAGAAAATGACAAAGGAATTAGTGGACTTGCTTTTAACATGTTTTTTTAAATTTCACATGAGTTTTGTAAAGCTGCCTGAATTGACCAGTACATGTTTTGAATAGTTAAATATATGTTATTAGATTCAGAGTTAAAAAGAAATATTTAAAAAAAATGTTTCATTTGGAAGAGTTACAACAAGCAATTGGCACCCATTCAGTGGAATGGCACATAGACTATGAACAAATTCAGTCAAGCCCAACAAATAAAACTCATTTGTTTGTTTGTTACAGACAAAACTGAAAAAAGCACAGGTTAATGCAAGTCAAAAGTTGTAGTTAATTGACATTAACAGTAAAATAGTATTCTTGGATCTCCCAATGTGTATGTCACCATCTGTTGGTCCTAATCTAGCTCCTTTAGGATGGTGCAGAAGATTATCTGCTTAAAAGCTTTAATATTCATAATAGCTTAAATTTGGTTTCTAAAAACACTGTCTGTTTTAAACACTGTCCTAGGCATATAAAAATCTATAAAATTAGCGTGTAGATATTCTAAACTTATTCTAATAGTAATGAACTACTTTAAAAAATACATATGAAATATGAAATTATAAAAAAATAATATAATATACAATTACATATTAAAATAATATAACATTTATATTATTAATGTGTTATTAATAAGTGTATGAGTGTGTAATACTTATTATTATTACTGTTATATTATTATAATTATATTATTATTATTATTATTTAAAAATATATATATAACTAATGTCATTATTTTCAATAAATAAAATAATTAATTACAATAATAATCATTATTTTATAAGAAGAAAAATAATAATAATCATTTATTTAATGAGTTATTACCGCTAGATACAAAAATACATTTTAACCAATGTTACGTCATCGGTGAGGAGGGGGGGTCTTATGGGTGGGCGCTTACGTCACGGGAATGGCTGTGTAGCTGTAGTGAGGAGAAAGGTGTGTTGCTGACAGAAACTTTGAAGTCCAGGACCCGACTGTGCTGGCTGTGAATGGACTCTCAGACCGGTAATGATTCAGGGTTAATGTGTGGATTGAGTGATCTGAGTGTCGGTGTCTCTGCGCGGCTGGGCTGCGCGTTACTGCGCTTGCGTGGTTCACACGTTCTCCTTATGTAATTTTGGTGCACTGCTAATACGCGCCTGTGTGTGCGTGCGTGTGTATGTAGTTGCGTTAGTAGTATTTTTTTTATTCAGCACATTTCGGGGCGTGTTTATCCCGGGCGTGCTGCCTTATTCGTGTTAAACACAGAGCTCAAGCTGAATTCTTATTTGCCATCTTCGTGCTCGACTTGTCCGTTCCACCTTAAATGTAACAGCGGGTCCATTGTGGAGCCCCCAGCAGCGCCAGCATGCTAATGCTCCAATTAAGGTGGAACGAAACTACGAATATAAAGCCAACTTGCGGGCACATCATATAGGCCCATTATACAAGTAGTACGAACGACCACAGGCTATTATCCTTATAATGACACACTGCCATTCTTATACAATACACTGCCTTTTAATCATCAATTCATCTTGAAGAATTGTGTTATCATCACTGAAACTGGTCTATACATATGTGTTGGTGACTGGGAGAGGCAGTCTGGCCTCTTAAAGGTACACCTCAATAATAATAAGTAATACAAAACCACCAGACCTGTTCTATTCTAGCTGCAGGATCAACAAACTGACTCCAGTCTTTTCACCAGCCTAATCTTAGTGTTGTTAAATTAATTAGATTCTTTATTAGGTTGCCTCAAAACAAATGTAACTTATACCCATTTTTTTTATTTCAAGATGGAACACAGGAGACGTGATGAAAGATATTGACTCAAGAGAGAGAAGCAAGGATGGCCCATGGTGAGCCTAATATCCTACAGTTTTCAGTTGTCCCTTCAGTTACCATTATCTATACATCTCTGTGGAAATAAGAGACCACTTCAAGATGACAAGTTTCTCTGATTTTACTATATGTTTGAGTAGAATAAACGTTTTGTTTTATTCTATAAACTACTGACAGTATTTCTCCCAAATTCCAAATAATAATATTGTCATTTAGAGCATGTATTTACAAAAAATAAGAAATTGTCAAAATAACGAAAAAGATGCAGTCCTTTCATACAAAAACAACCTCATATTCATTTAGAAGCAACAATTCTAATGTTTTAAAAGTTCATAAATCAGTATTTGGTGAAATAACCCTGTTTTTTAATCATGGCTTTCATGTGTCTTGGCATGCTCTCCACCAGTCTTTCACACTGCTTTTGGGTGCCAAAGTTCAATAAGTTCAGTTTTGTTTCAGATGGTTTGTTACCATCCATCTTCCGCTTCCGCATCCATACATTCCAGAGGTTTTCAATAAAGTTCCATTCAACTCAAACATGTACCTATAAATAGTAAAGAGAAACTGATCATTTTGAAGTTGTGTCCTTTTTTTCAGAGCTGTATATGATTGAGCACATACAGCCTCTATAGTCACTGTCAGTAGAAAAAGGAACCCTGCAGAATATTAGTCTGAAAGTTGCTGTATATTTGCTTTAAAAAAAACTGAACTCTTACATGATTTCTTAAAGGCAAATAAATCCTATTCATGGAACTAAATTTTTGATGTCATGAGATTTTGAGGGTTCTGATTTATTAATAAACAAATAACTAATTACATAAGAAATAATGTGAACAGTGAACTAAACAAGAATTGGTACTAACTATAAACATTTTGTTGACACATTTAAAAGTATTAAAAAGTAAAAAGTAAAAAAAAAATCTGTGTTTTTCAAAGGTACTTTGACATCAAGATGTCATATGGTGACCTATATTCTCCCTGTAATACTGTACTGCCAGTAGAATAGGACTGTGTGGAGTTGATATAAATCAAACTGTTGGCACCCTTCATTAAAAAAAAAAGCCTTGGACAAAGGTGTCTGTAAACATTTGGAAATGTAATATATGTTTTTATAAATTCTACTACATGTTCTCATCAACATTATCCTTCCTGTGTAATGAGCTCTTAGGTGTGATGGTGCTCAAAACGATGATGACGAGGAGGAGGAGACCGAGACCCCCATGAGGCCCAGTTTCTCTGTAGAGGACCTTCTAGATGAGGTGGAGAAGATTGGGAGTGTCTCCACGGGTGGAAAAAAGGTAAATTAATAATAACTAAAATAGTATTTTGGTAGCAGGAAATATTTAGGCTTGTGATGTTTGTTGACCTGATTTATTTTTTTTTGCTTTTGTTTATGATCAGTTTTGCTTAACTGCTGTTCATAATGCAGGTGGAGATTGTTGTAAGACTGTGGAAAGATGGCTTCACTGTGAATGACGAGGATTTTCGCAGCTACTCCTTGGAAGAGAACCAGGACTTTCTCGAAGCCATTAAACGAGGGTAGGGCTGTTCATGTCTGACAACAATTGATGTGAATCACTTTGTTCCCAAATTATACTTGCATATTTACATTGAAGAAAAATTTGCTCCCATTTTTCATAAGCTGAACTCAAGAGTCTAAGACTTCTCCTATGTACAAAAAAGGCCTTTTTATAAGTTTGTTCACAAAACTGCACATGTGACAAAACTGTGCATATCCTGAGTGACCTTTTCTTATGGCCAGCCCAAGATACACCTGTGTAATAATCACTGTGTCTAATCAGCATCTTAATTTGTCACACCTGTGACTGGTGGACGGTTTATCTCAGCAAAGGAGAAGTGCTCACTAAGACAGATTTAGACCAAAATTGAGTTCAGCTCATAAAAAATGGGAACAAAAGTGTTGCATTTATATTTTTTAATCAGTGTATATATACTAGACTTTTCTCTCGGTGTTAGATACATAAATCTACACTCACTGTCAAAAATAGTTGAACCCAAAATGAAACTATGGGGGCAGTTGTGTCAGACTTTTATAGAGTAACTCTGAATGGCAGCAGTGATAAGTCACACTTTTGACTTAGTGAAGACAACCAACGAATCTGTGTGTGGGTAAGCCAAATGCTCTAAAGGTAAATCTAAATTTGTAAAGTGTATGTTGGCATATGAAAGGTGTGATTTATTCCACATCTTAGTAGGTGGCTTTTTTAGGAATTTTATATGGAGAGTAATTGTTTATTTTTTTAAAATACTCACAATAGAATGTGTGTGTATATATATATATATATATATATATATATATATATATATATATATATATATGGCAATAAAACAATATGTAAACAGTAAGCATTACATAACTTAACCATATACAGAAAAAGTATTTACAGACCCATTCAGAGTCTAATTTATCTAATCACCCAGTGACCCTGGTAGTGATCAACCGATATATATCAGCCTGGATCATTAGCTTAAAAAAGCGTTGTTTAATTTTGCGTGCGTGTATGCATTTTTCTTGACGCGGCTCCGAGACAAAGTGGATCAGATCTTTCGCGCTGCGTGGGGAGATTGATTTTGTTACTAAAATTCTTTAATTGTAGTATACTTTAAGATTTGAATATTTTTAACATATTAGAGAGACACTTCTGTAAAAACAATTAAAACATCCCTAAAAAGGGGCTATAGCGACGTTCATGTGTATAGACACCTATTCACGGTTTGCGGATGTCTTATCAAGTCTTGTCATTTATTTGCCCTAAAAAAGGCCTTTAAATCTTACTGTAAATCCTTTGAATTTAACATTGTTGTTGTGTACTTTTTGCAATTTTCATATTTTCATAATTTTGTCTCTGGTGGTCTTAAAAATCATTTATTTGCACAAACAGGGGCAAATCAGCCTGGCATTGATTATATATATATATATATATATATATATATATATATATGTGTGTATATATATATGTGTATATATACACATATATATATATATATATATATATATATATATATATATATATATATATATATATTTTTTTTTTTTTTTCTTATTAATTCTATTTTCTTACTCAATGTTGTCAGTCCCTTTTAAATTGTAAATGCTCGGCTACACTGGAAATGATGTACTCCCGAGAGGAAAAAAAGGTTTATTGATTGAATGATTGAATGATCGGTAAGTTGAGCTATCCAGTGATTGAGAGTGTTCTTCGTGGAGTATAAATTTAGCCGTCATCCTTCTCTCTACCAACACCTCCGTGTCCTTGAATATTCAGCTGTCGGGGTGTTTTTTTTAAAGTGTTTTTTGGTTTATCACTGTATATCTTATAAACATTTACGTTTCCTTACATTTTATGATTACTAACACTCCTGTTATTTAGATCCTTCAAATAATATAAATACTGATACAGTACCTGGCCAAATATTTAAAAGCTAATAAACCAAGAAACTCTTGTAATATAGCAGAATGACCCTATTCGCTATCATTTACCAAACGTAGCCTAAAAAGAAACACACTATTAATTAATAAAATTCATGCACAAGGGGCGTCCCTACTACTATTAATTTTATTTAAAATACATTGAACAGCATAAATATTAGACTAATAAAAGGCATGAGCACCAGCGGGAATGTCTGAAGAAGGTATATTGTAAATCTGTATTTAAAAACTGAAGAGCTCTGGTTCAGGAGCTCGGATCTGCAGTGAATTGCTTTAGACTGAGTCTCTCTGTAAGATCATTGGCTGAACAGAGTTTAAATGTATTGGCTTTCAAAACTGGAAGGTGGAGCTCATTATCTTATTATTAAACGCCGCTTTTTACGGCGTCAAGAGAGACACTAAAACGCCGCTTTTTACGCCGCCTCATTGCACTGAGAAGGCGCTCTGTACGGCGTGCCAAAAGGGTCGAAAAACGCTGTGGGAAACGGCGTCTTCTGTGCTTTTAGCGGCGTTTTTAACGGCGTCGCGAAATCATACGGCGTATATTACGGCGTAAAACCCACACAGAACGGCGTATTTTACGCCGTTCTTTTCGATAAAAGGCGTCTGGTCCAGGCGTTTTTTGGGCCTTTTGGCGTTCCATATAAATTCACCGTTAAGGCTCCGCTCCAGCAGCGCTGTGTAATGTTCTGCAGTGGAGTTATTAGAGCTCCCCTATAGGTGTCCCCAGTAAGTGTCCATTCCACCATCCTACTGACACCCAGCAGAGTAGCTGAGGAACATACACACCCCCAGAACCTGTTAGAGCTTCAGGCACAGCTGCAGCAAATTAACTCATCAGCCTGGAGAGAACAGCTTCATTTCAGCCTGGACTGGTTTCAAACAGGACGGGTAAGTGAATCTATCTGACTGGCTTCAGTAATCAGCAGTGTAGCTTCTATGTTAGACGCAGTTTTACTGTCTAGTAGCCTCTGTGCTGGCTAAAGCTAACCGGCTAGGTACTTTAGCACAGCTAGGCTAATGCTAACTCAGCTACTTTAATGTTACCTCAGCTAATGCTAACCGGCTACTTTAGCTTAGCTCGGCTAACTCTAACTCAGCTACTCACACTGCCTACTCTGTGATAGCTAACTCTAACTGGCGACTTTAGCTCAGCTCAGCTAATGCTTACTCAGCTACTTTAGCTTGGCTAATGCTATCTGGCTTCTTTAGCTCAGCTTGGCTAATGCTATCTGGCTACTTTAGCTCAGCTTGGCTAACACTAGCCGGTTACTTTAGCTTAGCTCGCTAATGCTATGCGGATACTTTAGCTCAGCTTGGCCAATGCTATCTGGCTACTTTAGCTCAGCTTGGCTAATGCTATATGGCTACTTTAGCTCAGCTTGGCTAATGCTATATGGCTACTTTAGCTCAGCTTGGCTAATGCTATCCGGATACTTTAGCTCAGCTCGGCTTACACTAGCCGGTTACTTTAGCTTAGCTCGCTCATGCTATTCGGATACTTTAGCTCAGCTCGGCTAATGCTAACCGGCCAATTTAGCTCAGTTCGGCTAACGTTAACTTGGCTACTTTGGCTCATCTTGGCTAAAACTAACCGGTTACTTTAGCTTAGCTCGCTAATGCTATCCGGATACTTTAGCTCAGCTAGGCCTGGACAATAATTCGATATCGGTATTTATCGCGATAAGAAATGTTTCAATAACGGTGATATCAGTTTTGTGGTATATCCATATGTATTAGAATCACGGACAGGCGTTTTTTACTGGCGTCAGCTCGCCCCAGAGCTCAACACATTCAGCCCCCGTAGCTGGGCTACGTCAGTGCGTGATGACGTAACCACACAGGCACGTAGCCAAATAGGCTAGGCTAGGCAAGGCTAGGTTAAAATGGCTAGGCTCGGGTCCGCTTCGCTACTCAGCACATATGTCTCGCGCTGGAGCCAAACAGAGCCGGGACGAGCGGATCCAAGGCTAAGGTAGACTCGATTCGGTCGGCCGCGGGTCCGCTCGCTCGGCCGCGGGTCCTCGAGGCCGGCCGCGGGCCCGCTCGCTCGGCCGCGGGTCCTCGAGGCCGGCCGTGGGTCCGCTCGCTCGGCCGCGGGTCCTCGAGGCCGGCCGCGGGTCCTCTCCCTTGCCGCTTCGCTGCAAATTGTGCCGGAGAGTGCAGCCGACCAGCAGCGGTAATGTTAATACATCTAATCTGTTCCACCACTTCAAGCAACTCAACTACATACAATATTTTTCTTATACTGACTGAAGCACTTTTATAGCTTATGTTGTAACTAAGTTATTCATAGTTGATAAAGCCTGTAGGTTTGTTTATTTGACGGGAAAATCTTGTTGCTTTTATGTATATAAAGGCTTCTTGTATTCTATATCCTAGTTGAAACACGTTTTAATCTGTTAAATTTGTTCACAAAGAATAAGAAGCTCGGCCTCTGTTGTAATTTAAAGTTATTTTTATTGGTAATAGTTATATAGGCTTATGTTTGACAGGGATGTCATGTTATTATTTTGCTATATGCAAATAATATTGAGCATTCATTTATTTTGACTACTTTTATTTCTAAAGTATTAAAGTTTTTGTGAAAGGAGGTTTCAAAGTCTTAAATTAAATTTTCAGACAGTAGTAGGTACAGATTTCCATTAGATAGATAGATAGATAGATAGATAGATAGATAGATAGATAGATAGATAGATAGATAGATAGATAGATAGATAGATGTGCATATAATGAGGGTATCTGATGCCAACCATACAAAAAGTGCAAATACACAGTTATATAATAATTTAAATTCGCAGTGCTGCAGGGATTGCAGGGCTTCTTAGCAGTTTTCTGAGGCCTTCAAAGTATTTATATCAATATCGAAATTATATCGTATCGACCGAAATTTAAGGAATATATCGTGATATAAATGTTGGCCATATCGTCCAGCACTAAGCTCAGCTCTGCTAATGCTAACCGGCCAATTTAGCTCACCTTGGCTAACGCTAACTTAGCTACTTTAGCTCAGCGTGGCTAACACTAACCGGTTATTTTATCTTTGCTCGCTAAGGCTATCCGGATACTTTAGCTGAGCTCAGCTAATGCTAACCAGCCAATTTAGCAGCTAACTCAGCTGCTTTTCAGAAAATTCTGTTTTAGGATTGCTGTAGCCAAATTAGTTAAACAAAAAGCCAAATACAACCAATCAATTAAACCAGGGGGGATCCCAGTTTCTCAACTAATAAATACAGCGTTAGCATTTATATCATATTATGTGTGTAAATACTACACTACTGGCATGTTTTGAAGGCATTATTATCCGGGATTCTGTAAAATGCGGAATGTTACAATCTTGATAGTTATTTACACAAGATAGCTATCTAGCTAGTGTAAAACAAAACTTTTATTGATTTTGTGAGTAAACAATAAAAAACTGCGATAATTAGAAGATTTAAATATCCATTAATTAGCTAATTTACCTCCTGTTTACTTTCACTGGATTCTGCTTTTTACCAGGGCCCTTAATAGTGTGGGTGTAATGGAAATATTATTAAATGCGTATCCTGCTGCTGAAATGTGTTTTTAGTGTGTAAATCTAATTTGGTTAGTAGGGGTTGTTGTAATGCATGTGTCAGGTGTGGTTGCTGTAATGAGTAAATGGTTATTAATTCTATACTTATCTTCTTTACTTTGTAATAGGTTAAACAAAATGAAATAATAATTTCTCACATTTTATTGTATTATTGATTATCACAGATGACAGCCACACTCCCCTGGACTTTTCAAAGGAATGTGGTGGAAGCCCTCTCCAGAGATAAACAGACACACGGCCAGGGCCAGGCCAGGGTCTCTATTATTACTCTGTAATGTCACTGATTGTTAGATAATATTGCTGTTCTTTATTTGTCAGTGTTTCACCCATATTCTGTGTTTTTAATAAACTGTGATTGATCACTTGACCCTGGGTTCATCACTGACAGTGTCCAAGCTGCTCCTTTAAGATGTTTGAAAAAACTTCATTTTTAGTAAATCAGTCTAGCTGAGTTGTGTACAGAGTTGTGTAACATTTTTTTCATGTGCATCTCCAAAACTTATCCCCAGGTACTCAATAAAAACATGTGTTTCAGGGAACTGCCTTTGGAGCTGGAGGGGAGAGCAGAGGACGAGGAGTTGGAGGTCAACGTGGAGGACATGAAGGATGAAATTTATGTCCCAAAGAAGAAGCCTTTTCTTCCATTTACTGGTAGAGGATATAGACTGGGCAGGTAAAAGAGAGACTTTTCAAATTACATATTGATCCAGTTGTTCTGGTGTGAAAGTACTAGGGGTGTCACAATTTAGATATTTCATCGAAATCGATCGAAATTATGTCATGGTCTCGAGCCTCGAAGTAAAAAAAAAGATCGACGATCCCTCCCTCTAAGCTACGCAAGCACACACGCACGCTACACAAATGGTGCTTACACCGTATCCGACGCCGCGGACATTGTGACTGCTGAAAGAGACCCAAAGTTTTTATATTATTGAACATACATGGAGCTGTTTTGGTTTAATTCATAGTTGTTTAACATGCCAATATTAATGTGCATATAGATGTGTGATGTTTGGGGAGGTAAGATGATATTGAAAGATATATTATTGTACATGTTGATGTTAGTTTTGAATATTGTCATTTGTTAAAAAAAAGGCTGCTCAAAGAGCAGCCCTTTCTCCAGAGAATGTGGACAAGAAAAACTTGAAAATATAAAAATAACAGTTGTTTTGTCTAGCCTCAAATATGTTAACAGTTTTAGTACCTTAAGGAGCCTCTTTCTCTCAGATAAAGTTAATAATATGTCTTTATTAAAGAAAAAAACTTGACCGAAAAAGTCTTAGTCTTATTTTTTATGTTTAACTGTTACAGTAGGATAGAGTTCAGTTTGTTAAGGCTCTAATTGTTCTATTATTTTGTACATGACTGTTCCTGTATTTTTTTTATTATTTATTTTGTTATTATAGCTGTTTTAATAGTGCACGCTGCTGCTACAAAAAAAGCCACTAGATGGCATTACATATATATCTTAATTCAATTTTAAGTTTGACCATTAGTGCATAATGTGGTGTACAGATCACTTGTATCACTTTGCATCACTTATTTCAAGCCCACCTTTTGAAATAAGATATTGTAAATTTGATGAATCAAACCAATGACTGACCATAGACTAATATAAAACTGGCATAGGCCTCTCTGCTGTAAAAAAGAAAAGAAAAAACAAAATCGAGAATCAAGGATTTAGAGAGTTGTGTCACCCCTAGAAAGTACATCTTATTTTTAGGTAACAGCAACAATGAGGGACCATTTTTTTGTGCTATTATGTTGCTAATTTGGTGCCAGTGTTTCATAAGAACCACTGAAAATTGTTTTTTGCCAATAAAAAAATACATTTTCCAAGACAAAGAACAGCATATGAATTTACAGGGTTATTCTATCTTAAATATTAACTTTAAAAAACATGAAGAACCTAATATTGTTAAATATTTTTATTGCTAGATCATGAAATTCTTTTTTTTCATGTGTTCCATGTTTTCTATGTCAGTGCAGTACACTATGTGAATCCAGTAGGTGGCCTCTTGATTCTTTTGTTTGAGATCATGTCGTAAATGTTGCTGTGTTTTATTTTATGGTAAGCTGAGGGTTTATAAAACATAAGAAACAAATCATTCAGAGTAAAGTTATTTAATTAATGTTTAATTATTTCATAAATGCTGTAAAACTGAAACATACAAAACAAGTTGATGTAATATA
Organism: Astyanax mexicanus; assembly: GCF_023375975.1. Lineage (NCBI taxonomy): Eukaryota > Metazoa > Chordata > Actinopteri > Characiformes > Acestrorhamphidae > Astyanax > Astyanax mexicanus. Next base: position 71,922,694 of record NC_064408.1, on the reverse strand, counting down.
ATATATATAAAATTACCCTTTGCCAAAATAAATTCTGTCAGATGTTTGATTTTTAATTAATGATGTTTGCTTTTTGGCATAAAGGGAGTAAAGGGAAAAACTGTGTACGTTCTGGTCCATGTTCCTTTATAAGAGTTAGAAAGTAAGGTATGGTCTTACACACAGACCCTTGGGATTGTAAAGTGTATTTAATAATCAAGTCTATTCAGCAGTAATTGCTTTAAGAACTAATATCAGCAGAGCAGTGATTGGCAGCAAATACTGAAGCACTGTAAAGCATGGTGTGTCTTTTAGAATTATTCATGCTGCATTGATTCTCTCTCTCTCAGCGTGGCGCCACGGGTGGTGGCCAGGTCTCGGTCAATACACGAGGACTGCTCAGTACCTCCCGTCCCTCCAGTGCCGGTGGACGAAAGCCTGCCTATCACCTCCCTGCAGATTTGGTTGGCAGACGGCCGGCGTCTCGTCCAGAGGTTTAACCTCACTCACCGGTGAGTGCCGTGTATTCAGACTGCTGGGTAGTGAGTTGCCAAAATCAAATTTTGCAGGTTGTAATGGTGCGGCTCTGAAATTCTACACCTAAGAGCTCTTACATAACTTCAATTCAGCGTTTATGTAATGTAAGCTCCTGCTTTAAAATGGAGGAAAAATTGTAAGCCTCATCCTTGCTGCAAATCAAATCAGCTTAGAGAAGATTTAACATGTGGCGTCATGGCATATAAGGATTTTCTGGCAGTTGGCTGTAATGTTGTTGTGCAGATGGACTAAGACTGCCTTAAACAGTAATGGAGCTCCATTTCGTGTAACAGTGCATCATATCATATTATAGTATATTATATTATATTATTCAATGTGAGCTTCCAAATTCAGCACACTGTGATGCTCAGCAATACATTTAGTAGACTCGAGTAAATAAATGACTCCTTTTTTTAATTTGAGTCAGTGCTAATCTGTTCCCATCTTCTGATGATTTATTGAACACTAATTGATGCAGAAGTTTTAGATGAACCCACCTGCGAAACATCGTGGAAGGTTGCAAAAGTAATCTGACCTTTTTGTGATATGTGATAGGTAAACTTGATTAAAAAAATTCACCTGTGTGATACAAATAAACACAAGAACAGTTCAGCATGTAATAAACTGCAGTTGTCTCTACACTAATTATCTGAGAGAGACCTTTTTAAGAAATTCTTTTCTAAGGCTTCAGGTCATCCAGAAGCTGCTATGAACATACAATGTATGTTCTGTATGTAAATATGTAACTGTATGTTTATTGTATTATATTATGTATTACGTATTAAAAAAATAAACAAAAATAATAGTTTGAAGGGTAACCATAATGTCAATTCTCAGGTTTCTGTTTTACACTACATTGTAATAAAGAAAGCTTTGTGGAATCCTTACAACTCTAATATTGTGTCGTTGCAGAATCAGTGATGTCCAAGACTTTGTGGAGAAGGCCCAGTGTACAAGCTCACCATTTATCTTAACCACATCTCTGCCTTTTCGGGAGCTGACAGAGGGTGGACTGAGCCTGGAGGAGGCCGACCTGACAAATGCAGTCATTGTCCAGCGGCCACTCAACACACAAGCACCTTTTGGTCACTCCTGACTGAAGATATCTGTACTAAAAGTGTGCAGATCTGTTGGTCACCACTTTGATCACCTTAAAGCATGGAGATACCAGTTCATAGACTTTCCTGACAACAACAACTCCCAGTATTTAAATGTTAAAAAGCTGCTTAAAAGTCCTAATCATCTCAGACCTCTCCATTCATCAGTCCAGTGTGAAAGTGCAGTTACGAACTCAATGACACTGATGAATGGGAGAAGGACAGTGATGAAAGAAACCCCCCTCACTCTTACCTTGCATTTTCATTTTTCAGAAGGAAGGCAATAATCGGTACCTGCTGGCCTGCTAATCATGTGTAAATGCTGCATATAGCTTGAAAACTGCAGTGAGTGCAGTTCTTATTTCTGACTGTCATTATCTATACTTCCCTTGCTGGATGCCTTGGCCTCCTCTGATGCAATGCAGTACGCACAAGCCACGTATTTAATATCAGCGTTCAATAAATGTCTCAGAAACTGCTGTCTGAGTGGTATAAATAATCAGACAGCACTTCTGTGTTTATCACAGGCTTGATTGCATTTTGCCTTACCAGAGCGGTGAGACTTCTGTTGTTTGTGTTGAAATGTTTGCTGATGTGTTGTAAGCATTTAAAGCAGAATTTATTTGCAATTGGCAGACATGTTAATGCACTTTGCCTAAGCGAGATGTTCTTTTGTACAGGACCTCGGCTTGCAATAAATCTATTAAATTTATTTAAATGAGCTGGTAATTTTTTGAATGGGTGCAGAGAAGACTGGCCTCTTTTCTAATCTAGATGTTTTGCTCCTGATACTGTCTTGATACTGCCTTGTCTTGGAATGTTTTGTTCCCAACATAATGACCCATTACTCATGTTTAATATTTAAAGAGGGAAGACTGGAGTAGATTCCCTGAGTCTGAGCTTAGGCCTGCTGCTTCCTATGTCACAGACTTTTCTCAAATGCTTCTCAAATGTTTTAAGCCTATGCTTACCTTACTTGGGCTTATAGACATGCATATTCAGCACAACAGATACAGTTCTGTTTAAGTACTGTATTATAGATAGAAAATGAAGACAGACATGCCGTTTACAACCTTTGTAAACTAGTTTTGATAGTCACATAAACCAACATTTTTTGTGTTTATTTTCATGCATTGTTTAGCATTATCTTGGAGGCCTACACACAACACAGAGCATATGGCTAATTTCCTGACCCAGGCATAGACTTCACAATAACACTGTTACCCTTGAACAGACAAAAAAGTTTGGAATTTTGGAGGAATTCAAGCACCTTGTTTGACCTCGCCTTTACAAGCTGTAGAGCAGGTATCTTGCTGGCTTGAGGTGCTGCTGGCGTTTTGACAGTTTAACGAAGTTTACACCCCTTTTTAGATTTTTTCCGTGGAAATGTAATTTTAGATGATGGTCTTACAGGAAGATACTGTGCACTTTCCTGTTCCTCTTGGATGTTTCACAGATAGTTGCAGCTGAATGAGAGAATTCACATGGGCCTTGCCATAGGACACAATGCCTTTTATATTCCCCATGGTTGCATGGAATTTTGTATTAAGTGACAACCCTGGTCATCCAAAACCTTGCAAAGTTTAGATTCAACACATTTGCTACTATTCAGACCAATAGACCACAATTTCCATGGTTTCAATCATTTTTGTTCTATATGATGTCTATTAAACATTGATTCTTATCCTTCTGAAGACCTTAATCACATGAAAAACAAAGTGTCATAAATGTTTATCTTCTCTTCTGAATCTTAGTCTAAAAATAATATCTAATTTAATCCGTACACCATTACTAGGGTAAGGGAAGTATATGTCATACACAAAGGCCATTTCAGAGGAAACAGTGGATGAGCGTGAACTGTATCTAAAAGTGTTGTGCCTGCATGGGGGTAAGAGTGAAATCCTTATATGGGAAACACCTCGACATTCTGCAAATACAGGTTTGTCCACTCGGTCAAAGTCATTCAGCATATGCCTCTGTTTTCCAACTCCAGACACATACTGTGAGAGCAGCAACACTGACATATGAGCTGATTAGAAATAGGGTGATAGAGATAGTAACATATCCTGCCGTCTTAAGGTTTGGGACAAAGACACTTCAGAGACAACATGGAGCCCGTTATAGCCTACCTATGCTTTCACTAGAAGAATCTTATTTATAGATCTACATAATGTAGTAAACTAGTGGAAGCTTTCATTTCTGATATCAGCTCTAACAGCTTTACTAGTAATAATATCAGATCTATAAAGCCATTTAGATAAGGATGACTTCATACTATTAGTATAACTAGTCATGTTATCATTGATTTTCACGGAATCTACTGCTTACTTATCTTGAATTGCACTTTTATTAGTATTAACTTCAGAACCAGTAGTAAATGTCTAAACCAATGGCAACAAAAGTGAGTAATCCTCTAAATGAAAATGGCCAAATTGTACCCAATTACCCATTTTCTGTCCCCACTGTCATGTGACACATTAGAGTTACAAGGTCTCAGGTGTCAGAGCAGATCTGTTGTATTTGGTGTTTTGGATTTAATTCTCTCAGACTGGTTATTTTTGAGGATGTGAGAAACTGAATTGTTGCATTCCATAAAGATGGCCTTGGCTATAAGAAGTTTATAAAACTGAGATACAGCACAAAGTCATAAAGCCATTTTCCTGGTTTATATAACACTTTTTGTAATAATAAAATATAATCCCACATGTTGTCCTAATTATTATTATTAAACGTAGTAATAGAAGTCAAAACCACTGTATATATCTAAAACTATATGATAGCTCTAGAACTGCTCATATGTGCAACAAGGCAAGCAACCTATTTAATTGCCTAAGGCCCCAAGCTGGTGTGGGGCCCCAGGACAAAGACTGGTTCTGAATGTTCACATTTTCAGCCACTTTGCTCAAATCCGATTTTTGGCTGTCTTGACGGTTCACATTCACAAATGTAAATGTAAGCTGTGTCTGTGTGTAATGTGAACGAATCTGTCCCTGAATAGTCTCAAATGCGCACATCAATACGTGTATAAACATCGTCTTCTTCATCAACAACAAAAAAACTCATATTTGAGAGATGACTCAGCTTTATAAAGGGAAATAGATGAGTTAGCAGCTCATATGTGGAGCATCTTTTGCGGGAGCGGAGAGTAAACAGCTGGTCTGAAGTTCATGCTCATGTTGAGGAGGTGAAAAAGGCCAGGCGGTTTGCTTTTGCTGTTTTAGGAGCTACAGCTGCACCAAGAGATGTGTACGAGGGTACGAGAGAAAAACAAAACAAAAAAAAAAGACGCATGAATTCTGATTTGACCGTTCACATTCATGTCGCATGTTCATAGATTGCATACGTATCGGATTTAGGGCTACATAAGAAAAAGACTTAAATGTAATTTGAAAATTTGATTTAAGTCACTTCACCCTGGTAAAGTGAACGTAGCCTTATATGAGAGATTCTGAATTAGCATTTGTAAAGTAAGAATTTATTTACAGATATGTGGACCCTGCTTTATTTTACTAGAAAAAAAAAAAAAAAAAAAATATATATATATATATATATATATATATATATATATATATATATATATATATATATATATAGATAGATAGATAGATAGATAGATAGATAGATAGATAGATAGATAGATAGATAACATTATAGATTATTGAAAAGAGAGAGATTCTATGTAAATCAATTGTGATATAGCTAGCCAGAATGGATTTATAGATCTGTAGCTTTGATATTATATCATAAATACTTCATAGCTGATAGGTGTAATGAGAGTTTCTCCAAAATACACTACAGAGATTTTAGATTTAAGATAAGATTCAGGACTTATATTACAGATGTGATTTTAGTCCATAAAACTGCCGGCTATACAGGACTCTCTTGTGCTACGTGTAAAATCACCACAAGGTGGCGCAGCTCTCTGTTTTAGACTAGCATTAGTTGTAACTGCACCGTCAGCCCCTGCTGCCCTGTGTTTTATTTATTTATTTTTTAATCCACCCGTTTTCCGAGAAGCCACACCCCGTGCCTCACGATTGGGCAGACTGTTTATAAGAAATAACTATTAGCCAATCGTAGCGCAGTAAAACAATCTATATTACCCAATCCTGGCGCAGGGGGCGGGGACTGTCGGAAAACAGGTGGGGAAACAAAGCTCACACCTCCTCCTCCTCCTGCAGTCTCCTGGCTGCCTCATCTGGAATGGGCTCACTGGTTAGGGACGCTGCCGTGGCTCCATCACTCAGGTCAGTCATCTCTCTCTGTCTCTCTCTGTATACTGGGAAATCCTCTCATTCCATCAGATCTGGTGTCAGATCCAGATCTGTGCAGTGTGAGTGTTTTATTAGTGTGTTATATGTGGTGTTAGATGATGTTCCAGACTCACAGGACAGGAGTTATCTAACACACATTATCACACTGCTTTCTTTCTGTGAGCTCCTTGTTGATGTTTGTGATATTGATCATGTGTAAGCATGGTAAGCAGCTGTGTTTCCATTGTTTTTGTACTTGGTTTTTGGTTGATATAAGTGATGAAAAACCCACTGAGGTAGACTGAAATGTGTGAATGAGTGTAGAATAGAAGTAGAGAGTAGAATTAAGTAGAACATCTTTGTTGTTATTACACAATATATGGAGATTCAGTTTGACCCCCAGTGTTTGATGCTTATGTGGAGAGCAGTACTAAAGAGATAAGCTGTGATAATGTATATCATGCCATATGGCCTATATAAATTGTGATATTTTGTTGTTCTGTGATAGGTCTGTCTTGATAATTACATAATCATCTTGTTGTAAAATATATGGACATAATATCAATATTTTTGCTGACTTCAGTATTGCCCATTGTGTTTCCTTAATAAGGAGATCCATCAACATCAACAATAATACTCATTTAGGATAATTAAACATTTGACATATTTAAAGAGCATTTTTTTTATTATTTGTTGCTCTCTATTTATTAATTTGTTTGTTGTATCAGTTGACAATATGGTCTTAAAATCACGGAAACATAATTTATCACAGTTATGTCTGAGAATATATTGTCCCAAAAAAATAAGTGTATCCTGTGATGTATATTGTATTAAAAAAAAAAACAAATAAAAAAGAATTCTAACATGGCAAGATATTAATAACACATTCAGTCTCTTGAAGATTGTAGTAAAGGACATGATATCAGACTGATATAATCTGCCTCTGGTTGATGTGTATTAGAATATGATAACATTGCAAATTTTCCTTTTGTATTAAAATACAGCACGACATATCTAGTTCAATTAGTCTAATTGTCTAAATGAGCTGATGATGTTAAATTTCTTTATTATGTAGCCCTAGTGTCATATGACAGTTAATACATACACATATAAGACACACATACACACACACACACACACACACACACACACACACACACACACACATAAACAGTATATACAATATATATAAACAGCTCTGGAAAAAAAAATTAAGAGAACACTACAGTTTCTGAATCAGTTTCTCTGATTTTGCTATGTAAAATGAACATTGTGGTTTTAGTCTGTAAACTACAGACAGCATTTCTCCCAAATTCCAAATAAAAATATTGTCATTTAGAGCATTTATTTGCGGAAATGGCTGAAATAACAAAAAAGATGTAGAGCTTTTAGATCTCAAATAATGCAAAGAAAACAAGTTCATAAGTCAATATTTGGTGGAATAACCCTATTTTTTAATCACAGTTTTCATGTATCTTGGCATGTTCTCCTCCACCAGTCTTGCACACTGCTTTTGGATAACTTTATGCCACTCCTGCAAAAATTCACTTCAGTTTGGTTTGATGGCTTGTGATCATCCGTCTTCCTCTTGATTATATTCCAGAGGTTTCAATTTAGTAAAATCAAAGAAACTCATCATTTTTAAATGGTCTCTTATTTTTTTCCATATATTTATATATGAACACAGCACTTAGTATTTTTTTCCTTCCTTGCTCTCAGGCCAGGTCTGAGAAGCAGCATGTGAATGGAGCCGGGGAGGGCTGCAGTTATCGTTGAGGGCCAGAAGAGACGAGCTATCGTTGCTCGGCCTGTCACCCTCACCATCATGGCTAAGGGAAAGAAGGCACCAGACAGCTCTGGGGACAAGCTGATGAAGAAGCATCCCGAGCCTGCCTTTACCAAGGTCCCAGTTCAGGTAAGGCCTCCTAAACTTCTTAAGTTTCTCAATGATGCTGCTTACTTGTTTTCTTAGTACATACATTATTACTTATTATTACTTATCTAGCATAATATGAGCATAGTTTGTTATTCTCAGCTCAGCACGGGGTTCTGGTTGCAACCTTTTTTTATGTATAATGTTATGTGAGTTCTGGGCACATGCACAGAATAGGAGAGCATGTGCTACATATTGCAAAGTATTTTTCTTTTTCATGCTACATTTATGGGATGACACAAGTCTGAACACTGGAGAGCAGGTGCATGTTTTTTTAATGGTATGTGGAACGGTATGTTTTAATGAGTAGAAGGAATGCTAGCAGTGCTTTCTGATGCTTTTCCTGCTTAAATGCCCCCAGGCTGGTTAGATGATGAGATAGCGAGACTGAGGCTCAACCGCAGGTCACACTGTCCACTTCCAAAGAAATGACTAATATCTGAAGTATATCTTAAGCATCTGTATATACTGCAGGATAGCACTGATATCTTAGAGTTAAGCTGCTATTGAAATTGGGTGTGGGCAAACTGCAAGTTTTTCATGTACCAGGCTAGGATTATGTGTCAGCTGTGTACAAATGCTTGAGTACACTGTAAATAATGTAAAAAAAAAACTGGAATTCATTTATATGAATGACAAGATTATCAAGAATTAATCCACGACAGCATGGGTTGCGTTTAGTGTTTATGTCCAAATACTCGCGATTCCAAATGCTACCATAGATTGATCCTCTTATCTGTCGCATAAAACAATCCATCTGTTATATTTAGTCATATTTGCTACACAAATTGGGTTACAGCTCAGAAAAGCTGAGACATTTTGTACCCTGCCACAGTTCTCAAGTGTAAAAGTGATCAGAGCAAAATCTGCTCTGTTAGGCAGGATGGAGAGGAAAGCTGTCTACGAGGGAAACTGCTCGAGCGACAAATAAACACAGTGTGTGTATCTCTAAAAATAGCATGTAGTCATTTACATCCAAAAGAACTGCCCATTTCATCCGGGAGGTAGAAGCAGCATAGAACCACCAGCTCCTCCAAGATCTCTCAGCGACGTGACCTTCAGATGTGCAGCAAACAGAGACAGCATGCGAGGCTGCATGAGCTGCCAAGTGAAATATAGTTGTGCATGCGTCAATAATATATGGGAAAAGCACTAATGCATCTCTTGTTCTCACAGCTCTCGTCACGAGAGAAGACGAGACCTCTTGTGGTTGAGTACAGAACCATCCAGACAACCATGATAGACTAAGGTTTAGAGAAATTGAATTACCCTGAGAGTATAAATGCTGCATCTGTTTAACACAGTAAATTTATGGATAGCATTTCTAAACATTCACCTATGCAGAATCTTTTCACACATAGCTGATACTGTTTATGGCAGGAGGAATGCATGGGATTTTTCACACAGTAGTGTTGAGGATCACGGATTGCATACTGTTAATCTGTGGAGAGGGCATTAGGCTAAAGTCTTAACGCAGAGAAATCACGCCATGCAAATAAATGGGAGAGCTGACATCTGCTGCAGCAGCTCTCATCATCTGTTTATGAAAGGTTGTTTTACACATCGGAGCAGAGTCAGCTCTGCTGTTTGAGAAGGTCCTGGAACAGCAATGCTTATACGACAGCAAAATCTGTACGTCTTAAATATGTACGCAGTGAATTGTGTCCATAATACCTATGATGTCTTCTTATATGAAAGAAAACAAGTATGGTCAATGTAATTCAATTTGTTGATATTTATCTATCTGTTTCTTAATTGAATGGACGTATATCGACACATTCTAAAGTAAGTTAAGTTGGGTGGCTTTTTAGGGCTAGTAATAAAAAATAAATAAATCGTGTTGTGATTTTCAACAGACTATGTCCATATTAGGGCTGCAACGATTAGTCGATATAATGGACAATGTCGATTATAAAAATGTGTTGACTCCAAATGTTCATTGTCGACTTATCGTCAGTTAGTAGCACTACACAAATTACTGAGGACAAAAACATGGCCTGCGTGCACAATCTCAGCAGATATCACATTTCCACATTCAAAGGACAATGTTCTGGACATTTGAAGGGCATTTAAATCCAACGTTCAGCGGTTTCTATCGTTTTGAACCAATAGTAAAAGCTGAAAACAGGAGCTGTGCCCACAGCAAGCAGAGAGGGAGGGCATGGCAGAAAAAAAATCGTTGACTAATCGACTAATTGGAAAAATAATCAGCAGATTAATCGACTACCAAAAATAATCATTAGTTGCAGCCCTAGTCCATATGTGATTGTAATCGTGATTAGGTACAAAAACAGTATCCACAAAAAGTTTCTGAGGCCCAAATATGGGCATATGATCTCCACTTTGTAACACATACCTAAGACAAAGAAGAGATTGGAACATATTTTTGAATCTGCAATGCATAACATAATAGATCAGGTTAAGAAATGGGGAGGAGTGTCTGTGCTGAACACATGACCTCTGATCACTCAGATGACACTACATCAAGAACGGTCTTTCATCAGTTGCTGATAGAACTACATGGTCAAGGGATTTGTGTTACATTCACAAATGCCAAAAAAAAAAAAAATACTGTTAAAATCAGAAGCCTTCTGTTGACCATGTTCAGAAGCTGGGTTAACTACTCTTTTGGCTTGAAGGCATCTAGGTAGGATCATCACACAGTAAAAACGTGTATTGTGCTCAGAGAAATCAATATTCCATGATCTTTTTTTTTTTTTATGGACGCAGTGTGCACTGAACCAAAGATGAAAAGGAACATCCAGGCTGGTGTCAGCAAAAAGGTCAAACGTCTATGTGGTACAGAGTTATGAGAACACTTCTGTGATGGCAGAAATAATGCATAAAAACACATAAAGATCTAAGAGCAACATATTCTGCCCTATAAGACGCAAAAAATTGTCCAGTGCAATCCATACTTTTATCAACACAACAATGCAAAATCACATACTGCAAACATTTCAAAGGCACAGATGTGATGATTTTATTGTGGAAAATGCTACAATGACGACCCCTTAAGCCTTTCTCAGAGCCAAAATGTTTTTTTAAGCATTGTGTGAAAGAATGGCAACATTGCAAAGTGAGAAATGATGCATGAAATTCAAGAATGTTTGCTCAATATGTTACTTGGTGCCTCATTATATAAAACAAGAAAAGTTTCTTATGGCTTATTGAAGAAAAATATCTACAGATATATGAGCTGTGTATATGTGATGGCTTTGTACAAGAAAAAAATTCCAACTGGTTCAGTGTGCTATCAGAGGACACACGCTGTGAAAATTGAAGGTGAATTCGACTTTGCTGGACCAGTGACGAAATGCACTGGTAAATCCTACCAGTCATAAACCCTTAAACCCCTTATTGTGTCATCCCAAACTGCCCTCTGCAAACATGTGGCACGCACAATCAGCTTACAGCATCATCTGTGGGATATGGAGCAAAGAATAAAATGGATTCTGTGTAATTAAATTGCTTTCTTAGAGCTGGTTTTCTGGATAAGGATTCAGACTAGGCTTAGGCTTCTCCGTGCTGCTGAGAGGGATCTTAAATTGAAAAGGCAGTGAAGTGGAGAGATCTGGTTAGACCAGAATGCACAGTCTGCAGTTACAACAGGAATAATACAATATTTTTTTATGTTAGTCACATCAGCAATAGAGACTCAGAGGCTTCTCATTCTTAGATCATAACAACCCATGTGGCCAGCAATGTGACCAGCGACACTAATACAAATATAATATCAAACTCACATTTTTAGCTTTTTGCAACTGTTAGATTAGACTTGGGATGGGTCCTAATCTTTAAGCTCCAGCATATTTGTTTGCATGTCGAACTGGTTATCTAGATCATTACGGAAAGTACCTACTTGGCTCCCTGTCCCCTGATTCTTGGCAGCTTTCCCTTCGGTGCCATATTGTCATGATTGTAGTGTATCCTATCTTTGAGGAAGTCAGATATTTTGTGTCCAGACACTAAGTGATTTCCTGTTTATGTCTGTCATGATAAGACCTTGGTGAGAAAGGGTGAGAAAGAGTGATCATTTGCGGAGTTGTGCTGTTGACGAGGCTGAGGTTAGCTTACAGCTGAAAGGGAACAAGATGCACCTAATGGAAGCTTATGTATATTTATAACTGTTTATGATACAAAGTGTAGGCCTGAATTATTTCACTTTTGCCTCAGAATCAGATCATGCTTATATGAAATGTTTGATATGCTATTAAATACCAGAAAAGTGCTCAGTACTCACAAGTGTTTTCTTTCCCTTTTAACCAAAGTTACAGTATACAGTTGCATTTTACAGCTGCCTTTTTAGCTCAGTGTAGCAGTGATAGAGACACTATTTTCCTTTTTACAGGTCAGTGGAGCATCACATTGATGTTATTTTAAGATAAAAAATAATACATAATGCATTCTCTGGTTTACTGATGTAGCTGGGAGAAGGATTTTTATGTGATGCTGCAGTGTGTGAGCTATTAATGTATTTTTTTTTCTTTTCTTTTTTTTTTTTTTTTACTTTAGTTCTCCGTTCAATAGTGCCAGCAGCCTGTACTATATACCATATTTATGTTATTTTTCTACATGGAACCTCATATCTCCAAAATGTCAGATTTACAAGAAAAGGAAAAACAACATCTCGGCATGGACATCTGTGTTAAAATATTTATTTATTTCTGTATTATTTTGTATTATTTAACCATGAAATCTAATCAGAGTGTAATGTAAAGAATAACTGCCAGATTTGCATCATGTCAAAAAGTTCAAAATAGTCGTTAGTGACAGTGACAAAATGTAAATCCTCATTCACCTGCTTTAAATCAGTAAATGCTAACATTTGCCTGTGTTATCTGATACACTAAACACTCTGTTAATCCAAGAGAATGGACAAATTTGCAAATAATATTTAGTTTTTAGGCTGCTTCCTACTACTGTAAATTAACAGTACTGTGTACTGAATCTGAAACCACATGTCCAATAGAAATATTCCAAAATTAATTGAATACAATCGTTTTACATTGACTTCCATTGAAAGTTATCCCAAAAGAGTCCATGGTGATATGTGTCACAAGCCCTTTAAAACATTAGTAAAAGTTCCTTACAGCACTTTATCTGATATTTTTACTTCTGAAGTTCCTAACTGACATATAGTGAACATCCTGATTGCATCCGTAAATCTGTGCATCTGTGTTTTTTCATCTGACTTTATTTACAGAATGTAGAAGTGTTGGGTTAGCGCTGGAAATAAAACTAGGGCCTTTTAAAAGGGTATTATTTTGCTTCGACAGCTGTGTTGCAATCATTTTAACAATTCAAATGATTTGATTAAAGGTTTTAATCTATTTATTTTCTAGTTCTGAGCTAACTTCTACAACAAAATGTTAAAACACATGTTAAGAAATTGTTGTTGTTTCACTGATGTTACATAAACTTTAACATATTTAATATACTGTATAACATATGCCAACAATAAGGCAAAAAAAAAAACAGGAAAAAGAGGCAATTTTGAATTTGGTATTAATATTCAGAAACAGGCCTGGACTCTTTTTTATATACTCTAATTTTGGAGATTTTGGACAAGGCTTTTATCGGACAGTGGCGATATTATGACGGATCATCTACAGAGTATATATAGGATTAGAAGACAATCATGTCAATAACCTCTACTGCAGACTAAGTGTAGAGTAAAGAAGTGGGGAGGCTGAGAGACTGATTTTGAAGTTGCGTGTGTGAATGTCTTCTTTCATCCTCATGTCAGGCCTGCCATCTTTTTGAATAATTACATGGCAGCCTCCTGGTAATTGTGCTTCTAGAAGCCGTCTTTTTTTTTTTTTTTTAAGAAATCGAGAGAGAGAGAGCGAGAAGGAAAATGAAAATTCTACCAGTTAATTATAGTGTCTTTTGATGGCCGATCGGCTTTGCCCTCTGTGGTTCTTTTTTTTCCTGCCCTTCTCAGGCACAGCCCTGAGGGGAGACAGAGTGCACGGGGACGTCCAAAGCTGGCTCACATCTAGCAGATGAAGGAGCTAGACGAAACACGGAAACACAGGGTTTAAGAAGTGCCTGGCTGCTGTAGTATTTTCAGCTGTGCCTGTCTGTCTGTCTCCAGGATCTTAAGAATAAGACGGTCATAAATATAAGGCTCTCCAGGCTGCGGTTAGCTCCGAGCCGGCAGCACTTTAACGTGTTAAAAGGATCTCCCTTCCATCCGCTGCGAACACACGCTTGCCTTCCACCACACTCGCCCTCATAAACACACATTTATTCTTTTTCCTGAACATGTTCAGAGACGAGGGGCGAGGGCGAGCGTCTCCTTTAATGTGTGGAAATTTACACCCACAGATATACACAGAAACACACTTACGCCTGGCCCTGTCTCTTTATAGTGCTGGCAGTCGGTCTCTTTGATTGGCAGGCATGGTCAAACAGAGCTCTTGAATTCTTGCAATAGCAGTACAGGAGAATTGCTGCTGATGACAGAGTCTAGGGGGCTACCCTATCCCACCCACATGCTGAAAAAATGAGAGTAGTGGGTTTGAGTGCGCTGACACCACATCAGAGAGCCCATATGTTTCACATATCACCCAAAGCTTCAGTAATGAGCTTCCGAGAGGGCTGCACACAGGCAGGGTCTCTGACCTTTAACCAGCTATTCATTCAACAAACAACTCTGACTGTCATTTACCACTTACTTGTATTTTAGACTACACACTATCAAGCAGTTGTTGATAGCAGATGTGTCTGCTTTGTAATTTCCACATCTAAATTACTTCTGTAGAAAGACATTCATAACAAGTTTTGATATATATCCTATACAGCAAAAGACAGCCTCATCTTCATAGTAAGATAAATTAACTGTTAAAAGCTGCCAAACTTTGGCACTGAGTGGTCCAGCAGTCTAAAGCGCTGCCACTACTATGATCAGGAGATTGCTGGTTTGAATCTCGGTTTTGTAGCTTGCCATCAGCTGCCGGAGCCCTGAAAGAGCACAATTGGCTTAGAGGGCGCTCTTTCTCCTCATCACTCCAAAGGGTGATGTCGATCAGCCCAAGGCATCTGTGTGCTGCTGTATCGGAATCGATTCGCTGCACTTTCCTCCAGGCGCGCTGTGATGCTATTCGGCAATGAGGCACCTGCAGCAGTATGAAAAGAGGAAGTGGTTGACTTCACATGTGTTGAAGCAGAATTAGCATTACCCGCCAACCGCGCTAAGCTGCGCGTTTAACATGTTAAAACAAGCTACGTAAAAAGAAATTCTAGCTAATATCGCCCTGGGTTACTGCTATTGGGCTGCAGCTGGCTTAGCGCTTGCTCATCTTTGGGCAAAATACTGGAATTCTAAGCTTACTGTAATTTGTGTACATACTTATTTACTTATTGCATTTAAGTACTTAGGCGCCCCACCTCAGCAGTGAGACCTGCTGAACTAGAAACAAGTCGACACCCTTGTTCACTTTAAGTAGGCTTTCTACTAGTGTCACTTAATGCCACTTAAAATCCAGTGCACCTTATGTATGAAAATAGACCAGAAAATAGTCGTTCATTGATAGAGCTTTAGAGTAACAGAGTTGTCTGTGGTCCTGTGTCTTTTCTAGTGATTATGATGAAAGTGTGAACGTGCTGTGTGTAAGTGTGTAAATGCTGCAGTAGAGAGTGCAGTAACATGATCTGTTCCAGCACTGCTTTACTACAGACAATTTTTTTTGTAAATTGACATTTTTAAAATTCCATTACCAAAGCTGTTAACCAATTAATTGTTTTCGAAAAATCACCTCCTCTCTTTTAAAACAATATATGACTTTTACAATATACTAATATATATATATATTTTTTTTAAATACTAAAATGATTCAAAATGGTTCAAAATGTACTGCAAAATTGTGTACACTGGATTTTGTACCATTTCCGGTACAGATGGCAAAAATAAAGTGAAAAAAGGGGGTGTTCTAAAACCTTTGCCTGGTAGTGTAACATATATCACAAAGTGCATGCCATTTATGTAGATTTGTTTTTTTTTTAATGTTCTTAAAACCTGCACTGTGTTCTCTGTGTTCACAGACTCATCTAGAGCAGAAGCTCTCGGTGTGCAGTAAGCTGTGTTTCGCTATCGGAGGGGCACCTAATCAGGTGGCTGGGAGTGCTACTGCTTTCTTCCTGCAGATATATCTGCTAGATGTCGCCCAGGTAGGACGTTAATCACATCAATAGTTTAAGGGGAGGAAATGAATAGAGTGGATGAGCTCATTACTAATGCAGCGGGGTATTACGTAATGACTGGGGGAGGGGGAGGGGGGATTAGCTTTTGAAGATTTCGAGCGTTTCTGAAGAACCAATGACCTTTCCTAATCTGTGATGGATGATGGATGTATTGTAATGTTTCTCCTCTTCTTCAGATAAACCCATTCCAGGCCTCCATGGTGCTGTTCATCGGTAAGGCCTGGGGTGCGGTCAGCGACCCCATTGTTGGATTCTTTGTCACCAAAAGCAGATGGACGAAAATTGGCAGACTCATGCCGTGGTAAGTGGATTTTCTACGTCTGTTCAGTCAGACCTGAAGAATCGGGTGCTGTGGCCTGTAGCTGTTCTGCTGTTTACACGGAAGGCATGCCATTTATTTGAGACACGCCCCACTAAACACAACACTCCCGTGCCCTCAGGTTATGTCTGATGATGAGAAAGTGCAAGAATTCTATTGTGCTGTCGTCTACTTGCTAAAATCCTCATGTGTGAAGTCATCAAGTCTATTAGATGAGACACACTTAGATCCACAATGTCACAATCTGTGGAATTCTTTAAAGGCACCTCCTTTGCTCCCTGGTTCTTCAGTCCTAGATGGAAGCCCTCATACCATAGAGGTGTGACATCACAGCATTATGACGGAAGTAGTTAGCGTTTCTGTCCAGAGCATCATGGTGGAACATCGCAGCCTTGCCTGGCTGGGACCTCCGGGTTCCTCTGCTTGTTTATTATGCTAAAGCCCCACTGCTTCTTCAGATGAGAGGGTTTAGATAATGCGCCAGATTCTGTAACATTCTCACCGCAAGGCGCCAGGCTCATCGAGGGAGTGCACAACGCTGAAGTCCTGTGAGACCTTACGTTAAGCATTTAAACACATCAAAATGAAAATGTCATTCCTTTCATCAGAGCTTGTGTTATCTCACCAATGAGCTCTCCAGTCCGCTCGCCAGTATCTTCAAAATCTTGACATTTCTTCAAAGTAGCAGGATGTACAAAACACTTATGTCTGGAGATATGATTAAGGAGTTATTTCATGATGTACAGTACACTATATGGACAGTATTTGAAGTATTGAGACAGCTACTCATCATACATATTGGAGCTTTAATACAACCATGTTCTAAAACTATAGGCACTAATATAATACAATATAGTTGTTCCCCACTTTGCTGCTATAACAGGTTTGGAAGAAGTTCAGGACATTGTGTTGAGATTTTGTGATGAATGGACCATTAAAAATACCCTCGAAATGACTACAAACTGTAATCCTATTACAGTACCATGCTGGAGTATCATGCTGAAGTTCAGTAAGCTCTTTAGAACCACCTGTACAGTAGGCGCTTGATTTTACACCTGTGACAATGTGACATTCATTGATTAAGAAGTATGTCCCAAGACTTTTGTCTTGCTTGCCTGGCAATGATGTTGCTTATCAACTTCGTTATCACCTTCTGTATTCGATGATGAAGTTTTTCACACCATATCATCACCACGTTTCCTGCCTTTAACACAATCATTTCTCTCAGTCCTAGTTCCATTTGTTAGATAGACTTCATAGCTGTTACATTCCCCTACCACAAGCATGTTAGTGGTAAAAAAAAGAGCAGAATACATATATTTTCAATCTATTTAACATTTAACAGTTTAGATCAAGAGAGTTTTTTAAGCAGACCCAATCAATCAATCCCACTGATCAATCTAATTACTTCCTTCAGGAGTGATTGTAGGCAGTTAAATGAGGGGCGTTAGATTTGGGATAGAGGTGTAATCTGCAGGATAATAGCTCTTCTGGAGCAGAGCTGGTGAGCCCTGGTTCAGAGGTTCAGCCATTTATAAAACTGTTTGCCATAGCACTTTATTTAACCTGACAGAGGATTTATAAATGATGGATGAACTGCTGCGTTCCATTTGCCTCAGATGTTCAGATCATTTTACACAATTTCAAAACTATTCCAACAGTTGTCTATAGATTTTAGAGTTTACTTCAACTGGATTGATGGTTGATTACCAGTGTCTCCCTCTTTTGATTACCATGTCCCAGGTAATCACAGTTAGCATTACTCGATAATCCTTAGCATTGTTAGCGATACCTGTTGGTAACAACCCATTACAATTACAGATATGATTTGATCAGTACTGTATGTGCAACTGATTTACTGACACGCAAATGGATATCAATGCTTATAAACTGTATCATACTGCTGCTTTTATTACTGTTGATGCAGTGCTATGCTCTTTTACTCTGATCTTTTATTCTGATCTTGGGATTGGTAAGTCTCCTGACTCCCCCGAGTAAGAAATATGACTTGTAGAAACGTTTCAGGTGAAATATTCTACTTGAAACTGGGAAATTTCAACTTCTGATTTCAAATGGAACGCAGATTTTTTAAATATCCTCCACCACTCACCCCAAAAAAGCAAAAAAGCACTGTGAACAGACAGTCAGTGCAGGGGAACAGCCAAACCGATTTCTAGAACTCTTTCTAGCTGCGTCTGTGAATGCCTGGCCAGTGATCAGTATGTGCAAGCATTTCTGTTTCTGGTTTCTGGGCACACTTGTGCTTGAACAGCATGGACATGCCTGGCTCGCTGGTGCATAGTTAGCTTTGCACAGACATTTCCAGGCTGGCACAATCGTTTTGAGCCATCTTACAGAACATCCAGAGCCATCCATTCACATTAACCCCTCTGCCCCTCTCTCTCCTGTATTGCTGGTCCTTTGTGTGGCCGAACAATCACTGGGGGAGCAAGGGGGCTGGCTCACTCTGCAATAGGCGCATCTGGACTGTGCCAGAATTGGCCACTCTCTTTTTCTTTCTGTGACCCTTTCTGGGTGTCATTTCTTTCTTTTTTTTTGCCCACAGTTGTTTATCGTCTGTGAAACCAAATAACACAGACAGGGGCAGAGGTCAGTGAACTCAGGGCAAATCGGAGCAAACCTGCTGAGGAAGGGTTTAGACAGGTGATCTGTGTGAATTTCATGACCATACTTAGGGTTTTTAAGGCACTGACAGACATGATGGCCTCTAATAACCATAAGAACGTCCAATATAAACCAGTAGGCTCCAGCTTCAACACCTTTGCTGTTGGCCCATTGGTCTCTATTAGAGGTGTTTCCCAAATAACCGGTTTCCTTTACTAAGTACAGGGAAAAGTGTAGAAATTACTGTCAGTGGTAACTGATGTACGCTGCAGATGCAGCAAAAGGATGAAAAGGATGAAAAGGTTGAAAAGCGCTTTAAAATTCCTTTAATGTGCCGCAGTCATTTGCTTAAATCACTCTGAGACTACTGTGCCTGTCGCTGTTGGTAAAACGGGTGGTAAATCTGTCATTATGGGTTGTGAAACAGCACGTTCGGCTCCACCAGCTCCTCGTCTCTCCTCTCATCCCTGCGTGATCCTGCAGCTGGCTTTCTCAGCCATAATGATATGGAGATGTTGTATCTCTATAAATTATACATGTCCCACACATCTCTCCACATCCTGAAAGCAGAAATTCCAACCTGTCCAGATCTACGCCGTCTTAACAACTGTGCTGAATTAAACACATGATTGTGCAGTTTTTGCGATCCTGTGGCTGACAGGATTACAGAGGTATACAGCAGCATCCTAACAAACACCACACAAACAGATGTCCTACAGTAAACATCCTCATACATATACACACGGATTAGCATTTCCCAGCGTTGGGCATTTGTGGTCAAAGCTGCAGCCGTACAGGACATCTGCGGTAACCAACAGCTACTGTCATAGTTTTGGTTTACAACCCCATAAGTCTTAGTATGTGTCAGTGGTCTTCTCTTCCTTAACGTCCTCAAAATGCTTACAGAAGCCCTCACTCTCTGGGAAGTGGACATTTTCTTGCTTTATAAGAAAATAAGGTATTTGAAGTAACACGTTTCAAACATATAGTGCACTCCCCAATTCTAATTATGTTTTTTTTGTGATGTCTCTGTCCTATTTTACCTGCCACAGTGTAGCCACACCCACATACGATTGCTCAGGACTGTTTTAGCTCTTGAGTGTTTTCTGAATAAAGCACAAAACAGAGACAACATCTTTTACAATACTTATTATTTGATTAATACCAGCTACTGGATAATAAAACTAAAGATTCATTATAAAAAAAAATAAATAAATAAATCTGGGTGATCTTTAAATGTCTTATATAAGGGTTTCAGTGAGGTTTCACACCAAGAGACAGATTAAAACTTTTATGTGATGTACCCATGATCATTTAATGTGGATTTAACCCCTAATAATGTTTTTATCTTAGGATGGTGGGCTGCACTCCGTTTGTGGTGGTGTCCTACTTCTACTTGTGGTTTGTCCCTCCTTTCACTAATGGGAGGTTCATCTGGTATCTAGGATTCTACTGCCTGTACCAAACTCTCATTACAGTAAGTGAACATCACAGTGGCTCTGAACTTCATTTTAATTAGTTTATTTCTGCAGGAAATATTATAGCGTATTACTAGAATAGATTTTACTGCCCCAGTTTTCATTTGTTGTTGCTTTTTTTTGCTTTGTTATGTAATTAAGCATGCACAATATTCAGATATGCTGCATTTTTTACCTGGAAATTGTTTAGTAGACAGTGTATATTGGCCCTTGTCTGTTACCAATGGCTAAAATTTAAAATTGAGTGCTGAAAGAAGGACCATGAATGAATGATACTCTACTGAATATAGCGCCTTTCCAGAAACCCAAGGATGCTTTACAATTAAGTTTTTTTACACACAACCATTTATGCTTAGCACTTATCCATACACTGGTAAAAAGCGGTAGCCAACTGCAAACAATGCACACCCAACCGGAAACTACTGTCCACCTGGAGGACTGCATCAAGCACTAGAGAATTTACCTAGCACAGAGTGCTAATCCATATCTGGGCACACAGTCAATTTACACACACACACAAAACTTACATACATACCAGCCACATACACAGTAGAACAATTTAGAGTATTTTTTCTGAGTACTTTTTTAGAGTATCCAATTTACTTGATCTCCATGTTTTTGTACTGTTGGAGTTCCTGAAGAAAACCCACTTAAACACAGGAAAAACATGAAAACTTCACCCAGGTAGGGACTTGAACCCAAGACCCCAGTGCTGGGAAGCGAACTTGCTAACCACTAAGCCACTGTACTGCCATTTGCAGAAAGAAGTTTTGCCGTATCTCTGCCAGAACTGGACCATATATGTTTTAGTACATGTGGACCAAATGTATGTTTATAATATTTGGGCCACTTTTGGCTCACATGCAGTTTTCCAAAAGCACCTCTGCCATATCTGTAAATGGATGAACCAGATATGTTTAGCAGTTTTCCAGCACCCACAGCGGGCCAGTAGTGCCATACGCTTACCAGAAGTGGACCAGGTTTTGGTACATGTGAGCCAAACATGCTTTTTTCCACTATGCAGGCCACTTTTGGCTCCCATGCAGTTTTCCAAAAGCAGCACAGGCATACCTGTGCAAGAAGTGGACTAGATATGTTTGGTATATGTGGGCCACAGACAGCATCTGCGTGCTGCTGTATCATTGTATAAAATGTAGGCGTTAATATAATAAAGAATAAACAATAGACAAATATCCATAAATCCAGACTGTGCACCATTTTCAAAACTCTCATCGCAGTATGGGTGTGCTGTACCCTGACTCAACCACTTGGATGCTTTGTTTGATCTTTAACGTCCATGATTTACTGGTGTTTGTGTCCTTTGTCACTAAGGCCAGGCCCAAGTCTGTAGCCGCAGCCCCCAGTCAAACCCACCAGCATGTGCTGGAACGGGGAAGCCATTCAAGCCACAGAACCCTACGCTGTAATGACAAGTCGTTTTAACTCCTTGATAAGTACACAGTAGGGGCAGCCAGAAACCGCCAGAGAGGGTAAATGCTGCTTTCCTCTTTTAGCGCTCTCTCTATTGTCTTTAAGTGCAAGGCTGAGAACTAGAAGCCCAGCAGCTGCTTCCACTATCAGAAGCCGTGGGTTGACAGTTCACACATCGTACCCACTTTTATTCACTCCATTATTCTTAATTAAACTGTTTGCCTTCATTCAGGAAACTAAACTCTTCTGAAAAGTGTCAAAAGCAGCACTTTGCATGGAAATCCAGCAGGAGTTCCTTAGCCAAATGTCCTGGGTTACTATTATGGAACAAAGACAGGGCTTGGCAGGCTCTCAGGAGGCATTTATTTTGGTAGTCCATTGAACCACAGCTCTACCACAATGCTCACTGGCTATTTTGTGAAAATTACAAAGTGAAGGAAAGCAAACACTCTCCAGTAAGCAAGATCACCGTTAACAAGAGCAGTGTTCCTCACACGCAGTTCCTGCCTTATTCTTCACACCTAACTTAGATCATGACGGGTTTTATAATTAGTTAATAACTTTGGGGAGTACACAAACTATTTAGTATTTACTAGCGTGTACAAGATAGCAGGGAGAAACACTGACTTTTATTTATTAACACTCACAGAAACAAATGCAGAATGGGGTAGCTGGAAACATGTGGTTATCCTCTTTGAAAAAAATCTACCCTCTCACAGAATAGTCTTATATAAAATCTAAAAATTGTACATAATCTAAAAAATAAAAATGATTTGATGAATGATTTAATGCGTATTTATTATTTTTCAGGTTGTTAAATTATTGTACCCAGAATTAAATTGACTGTGTCTAGATGTCAGAAATTGCAGAGATGAAATTGCCAATAAGACACACTAACTAAAAAACACCCTGCTGTTTAAAGTGTAGTTTTGGGTCAGTTATAATATATTGTATCCAAATCATAAAAAAAGCAACTAACACAGCAGTTCTAAAACTGTGTCTGTCTAAATTCTGTGGTTTTATTCAGTATGTTCACTTAAACTATAGTGTTTTTATGCAGTTTATTTTACTGTTACAAATACACACTTTTCAGTTACACAAAACAGTTTAAAGCATTGGTTTCACTGTATTGTTTTTAATCCAAATTAAATTGGGATATAAGTTGTTCTGCTGGGTAATATTATATACACTCTTTCTTCTTTTCTTTCTTTCTTTCTTTTAGCTCCTTTTTTCTGCGCCTATAATTTGCATTTTACCACCCACTTTCCTGTTCTATATTCTTCTCACACAGACTCACTGTTTGATCATTAATCCTTACATGTCACTTTTCCACTGATAATGTACTGACTTAAAGCACAGCATCAATCATCTTTTCCTACATTATTTCAGCACTCTTTTGTCCTGTCTTCAATAGTCAATATTCTTCTTTAACCAAGGTAAATTCTTTTCTAAGTAACCCAAAAGAGTCCATGGTGATGTACTGTATGTGTGACAGACCCTTTCAAAATGTGTTTCAAAAGTTTCTTACAGCTTTCTATGCTTTACTTAAACTCATGAAGTCCCTAAGTGACACATACTGAACATCCTGAGAGCATCAGTACAGGACAGTGTGTGAATGTGTGTTTGTTCCTCTCACCTTTTTTACAGAATTTAGGAGTGCTGGGTTAGTGCTGGAGATAAAACTAGCTACTTTTAAAGTGTACTTTTTCAAGCATTCAAATGTCCTAATTAACCAAAAATACACGAGAGGGAGTGCTATGACCTATAGTATTGGCAGTGCCAATATTACACGTTATAGCACAAAGCATCAGCTGTATTATTGCGATTATACCACAGTTCCATTATTACTGTTTATTGAAAGCTAGAGTTAAAGATGATAAGAAAATACGTTCTGTTTGGTTATAAAAACTCCACGAGTGAAAATAGTTCTATAGCTTCTCTGTTTGTAGCTGCACTGTTTGGTTTGTAAGCGCTGCATCATTGCTAGGTTACCTGTATGTGGTGGAGTAATACATGGAGAGCTTCATTTACAGTGCATTATCGGCTGATAACAGCACTCATAGAACATTGCAGGGTCGGAACTAAGTGTGGTAAAATTAAATGTATTCCATACATCTAGTTTTGACCTGTTGTGTCATTTGTGTTACAAATAGCCTTATCATATTTATTATAGAATATTTTTATGTGGCCACAATAAGAAAACAATATGAATGAGCTGCTCACTGAATTTACTAATTTACCTAATACCAGCATTGTTGCAGTTTGGATTTAGTACAGATATATGTTTGTAGGATTACTCAGTGTGAGGACTGAGTAAATAAAAAGTTCAGGTCAGGGCAGAAGATGCAAGAAGACTACAAAGTGGTACAAGGTACATTTACATTCACAGCATTTAGCTAATATTCTTATCCAGAGCGACTTACAAGGCTATTCCTAATAGAGACGTGTGTCAATGTAATGTTAGGAGTCTTGCCCAAGGACTCTAATTGGTGTAGCACAGCATTCAGTCACTCAGACCAGGAATTGAACCCCAGTCTCCCACACTGTAGCTCACTTGCAGGCGGTGGTGTTATCCACTCCACCACACCAACCACTGCAGCAAGTTATCACTCATTAGCTCTTCTGTGTCTCTTTCTCCACTGCAGTGTTTCCACGTGCCTTACTCAGCCCTGACCATGTTCCTGAGCACAGACCAGCGTGAGAGAGACTCTGCAACAGCTTACCGTAAGGTTACTGTTCAGCTACTGTTCGCACTGTTGATTGCAGGGTTGTAATTTGATTTGTGTAACATGTGTAGTAAGTTAGGGAATTTATAGAAAGTAGTAAGGAAACAACAGTGAGCATATTTAAAAGCAAAATCAAATGTTGAGTGCTTATGACACTTATTTATACAAGTTTATTTGAGCACTAAAAGAAAGTCATTAAATAAATATGGAAAAAGATTAAATAATTAAAGAATGTCTTACTGTTCTCACTTTACTTTTCTGCCTTACTATTTTTATTTAAGAAAAAACTGCATTGTATAAATGTTCTGTAAACGGACATGACCTATAAGATGCTAAATATTATATTTAGTATTTCCAGTGGTGTGTAAAAGGAAAGTCTGTTCTGTGAAATAAAAAAAGGGCTGTGCTAATCACTCCCACTGTGCTCCCACTGTAGGTATGACCATGGAGGTTCTAGGCACTCTGATCGGTGCAGCCATCCAGGGCCAGATTGTGGCGAGCGCTCACACTCTGAAGCATTGCCACCATCACAATGTGTCATCTGGTCACCTGGGAAACAGCAGTGGTGCAGAGGTCATCAGAAGCCTGGCTCTGTCCCAGGACTTCCTGTCACATGCGGTGCGTGTCAAAAACCAAGCAGTATGAAAATAACCCACCCTTGTGTCACCATCCTATAAACCCAAGTTTCTGTGATTATTTTTGAAAAACTTTCATTTGCACTTGGGAAAACATTCATCCAAGCCATGTGATGTTTGTTTCTTTAGTAACAAACATCACAAACATCAACGTAGTAAGATTAGGATAATTAAGAAACTAGGCTAATTTAGTAATATGATAACCTAATTGAAAAGAGAACATAATCTGGCTCACTTTTTCGAGCTTGCTGACATTTAACTATTAAACTGAGAGTGAATGATCTATAAATTTACATTCTGTTATACTATTTATTTGCGGTGCTAAAACCACATCAAGCTGTCCATTCATCTCAAATAGATGTCCTTATGTCGTTTCAGGCACTGTATCATATAATAATATCTATAAAAATTGACAAACTGATATTTTCCATAATGCTCAAATTTTCTTCAATTTAAGAAACTTAATAAGCAACATACCATCATAAGAACGTTTTACACCAAATATATCTTGTCTTATCAGCCATGCTGGAGTTAAAGAAGTGAAAGGTTTGTCCATTTTCACCACAATCTGGCTTTAATGCAACACTATGTAGCATTTCTACCTTAAAATAACAGTTATAAGTCGATGGGATGTTCCCCTCACTATTATTTCAATTCGGGTCTGTGGACTCCACTAGCAGCTCAATCTAAGTCTGGTGAAATGGGCAGGACAATGCATATTTGTTCAGTAAAATATGGCAATATTACTGTTCTACCCCTACTATATGCTTCTTTAACTTGTAGAGGTGCCAGTTCTGTATCTCTCAGCTTGTCCAGAAATGCATGTAAAATAGCATTAACTTTAGGGGGAGGATCAAAGCACGAATTACCCAGAAGCAAGAAATATATACCAATTCTCCATAATGCTGGCTCTGTGGCCAGTGGAAAAGCATGTCCATTTTTACTTGCATTAATATTTAGACAAACTACAGTTAAAGTTTAAAGTGAAACTGCAAAGGTGATGCGTCCTTTTCCAGAAAACACTAAACTAAGTGTATTTGCTCGCTGTCTAGTCCTCAGACAGGGGCTTCTGTGTGAAGACATTAGAAGCTGACCTGAGACAGCAAACACAAGAGACCTCAGAACAAACAAGCATGCTCGGTTTAGGGACTGCTGGAGTCTATTTTCAGAGGAGTATCCACCACTTCCACAGGCAGCCATTCTGGAAGTGAGAGTGGGCCAACAAGCCCGAGCTGAGACTCTGCTGTGGCTGGAACTAATGGTTTCGGGGATAAAACCGTTCGTGCATCAGCACAGGCAGCCACAGCTATACAGAGCCAGCCTGGGTGTCTCACCAGCGTGCGCGGCTTTGGGTAAACCCTGCCGGGGCGGTTGGGTTTGTCTCCGCCATCCTTTTGCCCTCTGTAGCCGCTGCACATTCCTCTGCGGCCCAAGCCCAGGGCGGCGCGCTTGTTTGGGTGCGCCAGCCAAGTCCTCCGAAACAGGCCTCTGTTTGATCTGGATGAGTAATGAAGCGCTTCGCTGCCGTGCATGGAAAAATAGCAAACAAGACGGAGATTGTTTAGGGCAGAGCAGTTCCTGTTTGAGGGGAATAAATTGAAAAGTTCCTTTTTCTGGGGTTCCGGCTAATTTGGTGCAAGTTTACAAGGACTTACAACCCGGTGTCTTGTCTAGTAATTGTCGTGAATACTTTCAGTGGTCCTTAATTGCTTAAACACAATTTCTGTACCAGTTTGCAGTTTTAAAACCACACATCAAACTCCGTAAACCATTTGTTACGGATCATTTTACAGGATCATTTTAATAATGTTATAATAAAACACATTTGCCTTGAAAATTTTTGAGACAAAAAAAACATTTACTCAGACTTTAAATTTACACTCCATGTGCACCATATCCTTAAAGAAGCACATTCTCATTTTATAGTTTTATACAACTCCAAAAATGGATGTAATACTTTTGTATTAAAGCTGTCCTCTTCTTTCCTACATTTTAGCTTTCCTCTACATAGTTTTTAATAGATATGTAAGCAAATTTCTGTGTAAGAAAAGAACGATCACATTTACTTGGTTGTTAATTCTGCTAAAGGAAATACCAAATCCCACGCATTTAAATGTTGGGGACTTTTTTATCAATTGCTACACATTTCTTCATAATTATTCAATTAGATGTAATCAATTGAGAGTTTATGGTTGAATTTTACATAAAATAACTACCTAAGATGGGTCTAAGAATGTGTTCACGTTTATCTTTTATACATAATAATTACACATACATAAACTATGCAAACTTTTCTTAGTACTTTATTTTCCTACTTTTTAAATCCTCGTAGTAAAGAGCAAAACTGAGAAAAAACAGAATCAAAGTGTTCAAATCTTTTTTTAAACAGCTTGAATTTTTTTCCTTATATAGAAATTAGCAGTAATTTAAGAACAATCTCTTGTTAAATTAGGTCTTAATTACAGTAATTCAGTGAAATTTATTGGAGAAGTGTGAAGCGTTAATGTTTCTAAAACTCACCACACAGAAGATATTCAGCGAAGATAAATACACTGCAAGATGGCTGAGATTTTGTTCCATGAGGGTTTTGAATGAATGTCTTGACAGGTCAGATGCAGTAGTGGGACCTACACAATATACAGCTTGTGTTTTTAATGTTATGGTTGATTGGCACATAATATAATACTGAATTATATTTTATATATATATATCTTTTTTTGCTTTCTCTCATCACAGAAAGAGGTGTACATGATTGCTGCAGGAGTGATCGGGGGGCTGTTTCTGATCTGCACCGTGGTGATGGTCCTGGGAGTCAAAGAGAGAGATGGTGAGTGAGTGCTTTCTAGACACTGCGGTGCATTTCATTATCTGATAACTGTCTCAGATCATCTGAGACACTGATAATGAAAGAGTCTGCCATTGGGAGTTGAAGTCTAATTTACATTACATCAGAGTTTGCAGAATAGTTTATAACAATCATGTCATTTAGGAACTATTCTTTTCTAGAGTGTATTTTCTCAATTGATTCAGATTCAAAGAAGTCTCAAAATACAGTAGCACTGCTTATCTAAGACACATGCTCATCTTACTGTACTCTTTTTCCACACTTTTTCCTATAAAGACCCGTATGCACCAAAGACAGAGAAGCCCATTCCATTCCATGAAGGCTTTGTGCTGGTGATGAAGCATGGGCCATATCTCATACTCACAGCAGCTTTCCTCTTCATATCCGTGGCCATCCAGGTAAAAAGATTGCATGCAGTACTTATTTGATCAGGGGAAAGTTGGCATCGAGATAAAGCCGCGTAGGGAACTTCTTTAAGACCTGATGTGAAATGATAGCAGTAGCCACAAGCATTCATTCTTTAAACATTCTTTTCATGCTTAGGATATTGCTTTAAATGAAGCCTTAGCATCGAGCGCTACAGGTTTGCTTAATCATAAAGTCACGCAGCTCCTTCCTGAACGAAGGGGATTTCTCATAAAGCCATTCATTACTTTTACAGCTGGTGCAGAGTAACTTTGTGCTGTTCTGCACATACGCAGTCGATCTTCGAGATCACTTCCAGAACATTGTGCTGACCATACTGGTGAGTTCTCATCACGTACACAACACACTTAATAATATACTACAACAACACTGACTAGACCTTAATCCTTCTGTTATGTTATCGGTCAAATTGACTCATTGTAAAGTTTAAGTTTTGCAGATCTAGGAAACAGTATAGGTAACAGTATTTTTTTTTCAGTATGAAACTTTTTTTTGCCGTAATTACTGTAATCAACACATAATATGAAAATGGTTCATCTCACATATTGGCAACCACCCCCTGCAAAAACTAAAACAAAATTGCAATGTTATGTTTCAAGGTTATGTAAAGCTATTGTGTTTTATATGTTAGTCTTTTAAAGTAATAAAGTAGTAAAACATTAAAAAAGTTTCCTTACATATCGTCGCTGGCCAACCTTGTAAACTTTCAATGGAAGTCAATGTAAAAAGAGGTTTTTCAGGTCATTTCTGAGAGTTTCTATTGGTCCACCCATCAAGAAATTTTGGCACAGTGTAGGGGACAGTTTGTCTGTTCAAATTATGTAGTAAAATAAAAAATGGAGATAAGTGTTTTTCAAAGGACAGTGACGATATACATTTAGTTACAGTCCTGTAAGGAACATAATACAGAAAGATGATAAATCCTTTATCTAAAATCTGGAGTTACACATAAGGTCCATTCTCTTCTGTATACTTTACTCAACAAAAGTAGCTGTGGCCGTTTATGATCTGATCAGCAACGTTTAACCCAAACATCTGTCTGTTGTACTATTGTCTATAAGCCTTGTGGTTTGTTTTTTCTTGCCCCATTGTCTATCTAATGTCTATCTATTTATGCACCAGATACCTAGACAATCTGTGTTTTATTGTACTGTACAACCCAGTATGAGTATAATGACAATAGACTTGCATTTAAATAAATATCAGTACAATAGAGCATGCTGTAACAATCCCACGTGATCCTAAGATCAGTATAGTGAGTATCAAGTGTCATTGGGCCATGCCATGGAGCCGTGCATATATGTTTTCTGGATCGATAGAGCCTTTGCCATACATTGCAGTGATGATTGTTATCTTCCAATATTAGTACCTGACCTCACTAATGCTCTTGTGTTGTGGCTCAGTGTAATCAGATCCTCACAGCAGTTCTCCAACAACTAGTGTAAGGCCTTCCAGAGGTGCAGAGGATGTTAATGCAGCAGAACGGGATTAAGCCTGGTCTTGGACTACACAGGATTTTGATTGAGATTTCCCATTGAATGGAAAATTTAATCTAAGACTATTCAAAATCCCTATCCCGGAAACCGACCCATAGTGTATTTAAGGAATACTTGAGTTGCTGGTTCTACATTTTATGTGAGAGAAAAGATTGATTGTATTCTTTCTTTGCTTTTGCACTTTAGACCCAAATGTTCTTATATATTGTACTAAGCATTCTCTGTCGCCCAAACTCCCAGATGTCAGCAGCTGTGAGTATCCCTTTCTGGCAGTGGTTCCTGCAGAGGTTTGGCAAGAAGACAGCAGCGTTCTGCGGCATTACGGTAACTGTTGTCTATATCTCATTGTGTATATCTGTCTGTGTAGACAGTGGTGTGAAAAATGATGGTATTTCCCCCCCTACAGATCTACAGATTTTGATTTTGCTTTTTTATCATACTGATAATTTTCTGATTACTAAACAAACTTTAATATCAGACAATCAGTAAATATACCCTGAGTAAATATAAAAAGCCTTTTTTTCAAATGATCATTCAATTTATTAAAGGGAAAAAACTATCCAAACCAATCTAGCTCTGTGTGAAAAAGTGTTTGGCCCCTAAAACTAATAACTTGATTGGAGGAATTTTGGCCCACTCTTCTTTACAGAATTGTTTTAATTCAGCCACATTGGAGGGTTTCCCAGCATGAACAGCCTGTTTAAGATCATCCACAGCATCTCAATCAGACACTTTAAACCTCATTATGTTTTTAAGCCATTCAGAGGTGGACTTGTTTCTGTGATTTGGATTTTTAACCTTTTGCAGACCGATAGATAGATGATCAGTCTTTGTTTTCTCATCATTTTAATTTTTTTTTCAGATAGGGGGATAACATGTTGCTTTTTATTTGCTTCATGTTCTTAGACAGGTTATATTTAAGTGATTTCTTGATTCTACAGGTTTGGCAGTAATCAGGCCTGCTTGTCATTTGTAGTGAAACTGAACTGAGCTTTCCAAAAAGTGTGAATAATTAATTTATGCGAGGGCAAAAACTTTTTCACACAGACCTAGATTGGTTTAGATATTTTTTCCCTTTAATAAATTAAATAATCATTTAAAGTGCTTTTTATATTTACTAAGGTTATATTTGTCTGATATTAAAGTTTGTTTGAAAATCTGAAAAATATTAGTATGACAAAAATGCAAAAACAAAATCAATCTTAAAGGGGGTAAATACTTTTCCACACCACTGAATGTATTTTCATTTCATCTTTCTCCTTTAATCTCTGTTCTTTCATAGTTCAGCAATGTATAGTGCCACTCTGTGGACAACAGAAGTACTGCTTCTCATTGTGTATTAGCTAGCTGCATCAGTATGCACTGCATCTATTGACTGTTGTTGCAAAAATGTTTAAACTCCTTACACTTTATATAAGGGCTTCACACTTCAGTTAAACACTTTCATAGCTGATGTATTCAGTCTTACAATACTGTAGAATTATATCACAGAATCACTAAATGACAAGTCCAGAAGAAATTTTAACAGAGACCAAATGTCTATCATAATATAATAAACAGGATGTGTCTAATCATGGTGTTGTGTCTATGTGTGCGTGTGTGTTTGTGTGTACAGTGGATCATGCCCTTCACAGTGATGCTGGTGTTTATTCCTAACCTGGTGGTGGCGTATGTGGTGGCTGTGTCTTCTGGACTCAGTGTAGCGGCTTCACTGCTGTTACCATGGTGAGTGTTTTAACCTATAGCATGCACATCAGTCACATACACTGTATATGTGAAAGATTTAAGATTGTCATGCTTAACATCAAATAGTTTGTTACAGCTCAGGCTCAGGTTGTTTAGGTATTTTGTTATTTAAGGTTAACAAAGATAAAAAAAGACCATCTAGTTGATTGAAGTACAAAACATTTTTTACAGTGTTAGGTTGTCAACAGAATTTGAAATATAAACACTGCAATACATAGAATCAAATAGTCTGAAGTGAGATTTATATAGTATTAAAACCAGTCTACTTGTGGAACCTTAATATTGGAAGATTTTTTATCAGCCATATTATACATTGCTTTGGTCAACAAATAAATTAGTGGAATATTGTTATACTTTTTTTTTATTTAATTCATTGTAATATTCTTTTACACATGTTTCTCAATTCTACAAAAAAACTTAAATGTTTTATGCATTTTACATGATTCTACACGTTGCTTGAGTATACATATTTCTACGCATTTTTACTTGATTTTGCCAATATTAACATTATTTTAAACATATTTAGGAATTTATACTTAATTTTAAACATTTCTATTCATTTTTACACATTTGTACATAATTTTAAACATTTTACTTGATTTGACATATTTCTACAGATTTTTACTTGATTAAACATTTATAAATGTTTTTACTTAAATTCTACATATTTTACTTGATTTTACAGATATCTAGTCAAGTTTACTTCATTGTATCTATTTTAAGGCATTTCTAAATGTTTTTGCACTTTTCTATTTGATCTTACACATTTGTACACACGTATTCCAATATATACACATTTTACTTGATTTGACACATTTGTGCATTTTTACTTGATTTTCCACATTTTCACACATCATGATAACTCAATTTTTTTGTTAGACAGTACTGATAATATATAACAATAAAAAACATACTAATATACCAAGATTTAGTTTGTGTGTGTCCATGTACCTTTGGTAAGTAGTGCATGTTGAGCTTTACGTTTAAGTTATACGGTTATTTATACATGTTTTATATTTACATTTTACTTTTTTTAAATTGCTTTTGCTACTAATAAAACAGGAATGATATATGCTCTGAGCAATAAAATGAGAAGCCAGTATAAATGCATCTCTAAGGAGGAAGCTGTTATTACCAGGATGGTAAAAATGAAAGATAATAATGGACTAGTGTTAGATCAGACGTTAGCTCTCTAGGGTGCCCCTCTGTGGTCACTTTCTTCATGGCAGGGGTTTTTAGTATCCAGCATCCAGTAATCTCTCTCTAGTCCTTTATTGTGCACATTCTAGTTCTGTTTCAGCTCCAAACACACCATTGCCCTAAGATTACAATAATAATGTGAACTGGAGCTGATCCAAGCTCAAAACCCACAGAAAAGAGGCACAGAAAGCTGCCAAACTCCTACCCTGGAGGTCTCTTGCAACATTTGGGGGTTTCCCAAATGAAACACAAGCATACACACACTAATTACAGTAGGTGATAAAGTGGTGCTTTAAATTCGGTGGGTTTAAGCTGGGAAATCATCAAAACCTGTGCCAGACGCCAAACCTCTAGGTCAGAAGTTTAACACTATTTGAGTTCTGTTTGAGGATTGATAAGCTTTTTAAATACTTAATACATTCAATTACTAGTATTAGTATTATTAGTATTATTATTAGTGGGGGTGGGAATCACAGGGCATTTCCCAATACAATATTACTACAATACATTGCCCACAATCCTGATACTGTGATTCTGCGATGCTTCACAGCATCTGTGTTACTGAACAGGATAAAATACTCCTAATTAAGCAAATCACAGGAATTGTTAATATTTATTAATGTGAGTTCCACAGAATTTGACAACCAATATTCTTAATTTTATATATTTTTTAAAAAAGCGCTACCACATGGAATAATGAAGCAGTAACTAATAGTCAAATATGGGGAATCTTAAGGAGTTTAGAGCACCCATGCATTAATAAAAATATTGATATTTAACATGCATAATGATAATGTATCACAAACAAAACAATATGTATACACTATATATATTTATAGTATAAACCAGTGGTTCTCAAAACTGTTGCACCATATACCACTGGTGGTACACAAAGCATTTCATGGTGGTTCACCAGATGACCTCAGAAAATGTAATGCATGCATGCACAAAAAAAATTAAAAAAAAAAATTGCAAACTTAAAATGTTTTACCTCTTTTTTTTTACAATATCATGTTTTTTGTGTACAGTATTTAAGCTGATAGACCCTGTATGTAAGCTTACACTTTAGTTCTTAACAGTTGTATAGGTGCTACAACTGAACCCTGTGGAACCCCATGTTTTACAATAGTTTCTGCATTAGTAATGATAGCAAAATATGGGTTCAAGGAGTGCCATGTAGACATACACTCCTGTTATTTCCCTTGTCTCAAGTTGTCCGACATGTCTCAGTAGGCATACCTCATTTATAAGAAACAATAATATGCAGATTGCAAAGTGCATAAGGCACTGTAGCTCCAGTAGGCTTAGTTTGATCATGGGTGGTACATTGTTTTGAAAATTTAAGTACCACTGGTATATATAGATAGCTGACAAGATACACAATAGAGAGGCTGCTGCACGACTTTGTGTTTTGATTTAATAATTAAATAGACCCCTAACCACAAATTAATTCTTACCCTTTTTTTATAGCCACATTATTGTATTCAGTTTAAAGCTTGTCTAAATTAACTTAAAACATGCAAATCATACCATATACTGGTGTCCAGCAATGTAATTAAAGTCAGTTGTGGGGAAAAATCACTATGCAGAAATCCACATTTGATTGTAATCTTTAAAATGGATTAGCTTTACTTATGTCTGATAATGCTTTTATGCATTTAACTGATCTATGTTAGCCAGCACATAAAGTTGAGGATTTTTCACTTTACCAAACTGCATCGATAAGTTGGTGCAATCATCATCAATTGCTATATTTATTCCATGAACAGCTTGTATGAAAAAATGACAGCTTGGTAAACTGTTCTTGTGATATCAGAGAAATGGGGTCTGCAAATTTATCAGAATTTTTTTTTTTTTTTTTTATATCCAGGTCAATGTTACCAGATGTAGTGGATGACTTCAGACTGGCCAACCCCAACTCAAAGGGCCATGAGGCCATCTTCTACTCCTTCTATGTTTTCTTCACCAAGTTCGCAGCAGGGATCTCTCTGGGAGTGTCCACGCTGTGTTTAGAGTACGTTCTGTCAAAGCACATATAATTTACATTTTATCCCCTGTAATTATGCAATAGGCTTATTTTAGGAGGCCACATACATTAGAGTAGGCCTCTAGAGTTTTTTTTTTTCATGTCCTCATTTATGCCCTCAGTAATTGTCTTGTTCATGCTGTAGGTTTGCTGGCTACGATACAGGAGCATGCAGACAGCCTCACGCAGTGGCGTACACTCTAAAGCTCTTGATTGGAGCGGCTCCAGTAGCCTTCATCATCACAGGACTAATGATTCTGCTGCTGTACCCCATCAGTGAGGATGTGAGGCGGCAAAACAAACTGGCCCTGGATCAGCTCAGGTGATCTACACACCTAAAACACCATGCACTTTATCAGTGATAAAAAAAAAACTAATCATTAAACGTATTAGCTATCAGTTACATTGTATACATTTTAATGATAAATACATCTAAAGAACATTTCATTGTATACATAGTGTATACACAGATAAAGTATAATATCATGACCACCTTCTTGTTTCTACATGCATTGTCCACCTTATCAGCTCCACTGATCCTATAGGAGTTTTTTCCATGCATACTTTATTATCCTCCTTTTAAACTGTTCTTCAATGAAGACCCCACAGGAGAGACCACCACAGACCTGGTATTATTTAGGTGGTGGGTCATTCTCAACACTGCACTGGCATGGTGATGATTAGTTTGTTAGTGTGTGTTGTGCTGGTATGAGTGTATCAGACACAGCAGTGCTGCTGGAGTTTTTAAACACACACTAACACCATGCCAGGGTTACTGCAGTGCTAATTAGGGGTGGGCGGATCGTTTTAAAATATCGATAGTATCTATACTAACGTTGGTATTGGGTATTAATCAATACTTGTGTGATTAGATCAATTATTAAGTTTCTTAAGTTACAACTCATTTACAGGCATTAGATAGGCTAATGTTATTATTTTTGTGTAATTGGTCACCACAGTAATTTAGCAGACTGATTAATAGACTATTCAGACAGTCACATAGAGAATATATTCAGCCAGTTGAAATAAAACTACATGAATTATTTCACTGGAACTAAAACATATATATGTTACCTACAAAAAGATATAGCTATGCCTCAAACCTGAAATATGAATACGGCTATATAAGTAGTTTATGTTAATTGCCAAATTAATATTAGAAAAAAAAAGTTTTCTATATACGTTTCTGAGTTATTTAATAAACAAAAATGTTTATATTTGACTGAACACTTTGTCCTGTGTTTTAATATCATTATAAACATGATTCATTAAAGGAAAACTTACAAAATAATTAAATAATCCTGAAAATTTGAGCTTTCATTCGAATTTGCATATTGAGGATGCATTTACTTAATAAATTATGATAAATTTTTCTCCCCTACACAAAAATAATTTGGTAGTAGTAAAAAGTATCAGTATTAATATTGGTATCGGTATCGGCAATACTGGCCCTGTATTTACTTGGTATTGGATTGATACCAAATTTTGCAGTATCACAGCCCTAGTACTAATAATAACCCATTACTGAATTAATACCTGCTCTGTGGTGGTCCTGGCCATTAAAGTACAGGATAGTAAAGTATTCACAGAAGTGAAGCTGATAAAATGGAAATTATGTATAGGAACAAGGAGGTATATGTCAGACATCGCAAACCTTTTGTCTTTATTTTCCCAATGATACATAATAAATATGCACAAGGACCTAAAATTAATTGTTACTATTTTTCTTTTCTCAGAAACCAGACCATAAACTGCAGACCCATCAGAGAAGACTTGAACAGCGTATAGGCTCTTCCAACAGCACAGACTGAGATTCCAGCTTAGCCCTGGGATAAGATGTGTTAGTGTACATTACACTGTGACAAACCTAACAGATTATGTTTTAAAGTAAACATTTCATTTTGTTTCTGTATTTTCACATGAAATTGTAATGTATCTGCATTAAATATATATATATATATATATCATGCTGTACCTAATTTATATAAACAAATGTACTGTATATTTTTCCCCCTGAATTAAGCTTTAATGCATATAATAGGTCTTAGGTGTTAAACATTGAACTGTTTGATTTAAAGCTCAATAAAAACAATATACTGGTGCTGGTAAGAAATGGCTTGAGAGCATACGTCAATGCCAAGGATAACACACAATGTAGTAACAGGGAATTATTGTGTTGATAAATATACAAGACTTGCAACATGCTAATGTAAGAATAAATAATTTGACTTTAATTATGCTTATTGAAGTTGCTGTTCATTTGTCGGTTCACAGTGCATAGAAGTTGGGAGAGATTCGGAGAGATTCATACATTTTCGAAAATGTAACCATATCCAAAACTAATGCTACTAAGTTCTATCAAGGACATAGAAATTAATAACATAATTTATAGGGTTACGTGCATATACATATACAGATATATACACATGCCTTAGAAATACATTCATTTGAAATCTCTACAAAAATAAATGATTTCATTCAAAACACTTGTTGAGGTGTCTTGAGGTGCATGCTAACAGTAAAAAATCCGTTAAAGCAGGCACTCCAATATTTGCTTTCAGAAATACAAAAAATACAATATAGGGATTTACATTGGCAACACTACAGAAAAGCCACTAGTGCCCTGTAAACAGGAATTATGAGGCATTGTCTTTAACGTAAGCCTTTTTAACATGTCCAGTAAATCCTCATTCCTCAGCTTTGTGCTGTAGAGGCTAAAACACAAATTCACCATTCCATTATTCCGTGTGTGGAGGATGTGCATTTTCAGGAAACACGTCATCAGTACAGCTAAATGGCTTGAAGGGACACCTCCTCGTTGCGCTCCGTACTGTTATCTCCTCCTTGTGCTTGAAGGTGAGCGGTACAAATCCATCGGCATCAGCCACCAGGATAATCCACATTGGTCCTGGAAGAAGACGGATTCACGTTTAAATGCCACTTTTAAATCCCTTTGTTTCACAAACTCTCATGCAAAGGGCGTATAGCCTTTAAAACAAACCAATCAAATTCAGCAGTTTTTAAACAGCAATTTAGATACAATTCAACACTTGTTTTATAGCTCAGTTTATAAGAGGCTAATCCATAAATCTTGTAATGTAAACTGAGGTCACAGCATGAATGGTGGGTGTTAGGATGGTCTCAGTGAACATTATCTACAAAGGTGCACGTCACAAGTGAAGCTATAATCTGACTTAAACCTTCAAGAGGATCTATGGCCATAATCACCATCTATTTTAGTCTCTGGCAATTAACTGCAGCCAAACAACTTGTAACAGTGCCCAGAACAATAGATATTATCCATTTAATATCCCCAGTTGTAAGTAGCTGAATATTTGACCACTTGACCCCTTAACCACTAAATATTTTGGAATGCAAACAGCTTTCTAAACCAATAAACAATCCACCTTTTTATGTGCTGTGAGGCTAAATTGGAATCTAATATGGTGACACATCTCAGTGTGGCATGTATCTGTAGTGTAGGTGAGTATGAATCCAAAACAAATGCAGATGGTGACATTGCAGACCTACCATGCATCATCTCCACAACAGTCAGGCTGAAGAGTTCCTGAACAACTCGAAGGCTAAGCCTTCCATCATACAATAGCACTGGCCTTCTCTCGTCTGTGTAAACATTCTCTGACAGCTGCTTCTGTAAGAAAAGAAGAAGTTAATAATGAGTGAGTGTGTGAAAGGAGACTGTTTCCTGATAATACTCTTAAAGGATGAGTATTAATAAGACACAGTAGTACTTTGCTAAGCCATTGTTTAAGAAAGCTTAACAAAACATGGGCTTCTCAGTGGGCTACTACGCTTTACTATTAGTACACTTTAAACACTTTTCACATGACACTGCCCCAAGCAAATATAATCATGGGATATAGATTAAGTCAAGTCAGGAAAGCCCTTTCAAGGTCAATAAAGCCAAGCCAATTTGTTTGGACAAGTGCTAGCAATGGCCACAAAAGTGTGTGTTGATAATGGTGTTTGGATCCAACCAAGTAAATTTGACAATCATCATGTTTAAAATTCTTGAATATTGAATTCCTTGAATTCTTCATGGGTTAATCTCTAGAACAGTGGTTCCAGGTCCTGGCTTTGGGTTACCATTACATAACACACACACACAGTCCACCTCAGCAACGGCTCTTTAGGTAGGTCATTAAGTTTGATAAGTTGTTGCTGTCATCAGTAAACTCTAATACATGTGTGTGATATTCTAGGTTCAGGTTTAAAACCCACTGCTCTAAAACATCTCAAATGGCATTAAGTGCAAACAATCAGTAATTAACCTGACATACCTGACATGTAACATGGATGTACTGTGGCTCAGAGGCAGCCGGGTAGCTGATGAAGGGTTTTCTCCCATTCTGGGCATAGTCCTTGATTTCAGTCAGGCACTGCCTCACCTCATCAAATCGTGCAAATATCCGCTCCATGTTGTGTGCTAGCTGCTCCAGGTTCTTTTCTTTTGAAGAACAGCTATTCTGCAACATAGGGGGGTCAGAGAGCAGCTTTTCTGAAGGCTCATACCGTGGGGAACACGGTCGACTGGATTCCCGGCTTGCCTGGCCAGCCACTGCGAGAGTGGCCATGCGGCTGATGTGATCCATGTCGTAGTTTTCCAAAGTGATGGACGAGGTGCTAGACGTGGCTCTGTCAGAGTAGTCAACTGAGCTTGGCACCGGACTGGGCTCTGAGCTGCGTAACTCCTCAATCAGCTTCCTCCTGCTGTTTGGGGAGTGGATTACTGAACCTCCTGGAAGGACAAGATCCCTCACTGCCAAGTCCTTGGAGACGTTCTCTGAATGTCTCCTGACCCCGTGGAAGTTACTGGGAGACTCAGGCTTCTGTACAACTGGAGAGGTGGTGTCCTCGTCAAACAACAGTTCTTTAGCCATAAGCCGAAGGACAAATTTGTCCGTGTTTGAAGATGGAAGGAAGGCGGGGTCGTTGGATCGCTGCCGACCAACCATGAGCAGCATCATCTTGCTGTTGATGAAACACACCCCTTTTGGTCTCTCATTCTTCTGCAGATGAATCTGTTGAACATTGGGCATGGAGGACGCCATGATGGAGTAGATCAGCACCATGTTGCAGGTGTTGGAAGCCACTGCTACTGTGCTCCCTCTGGGATCAAAGGCAACAATGTCAGGGACTAGGATGCCAGGGATGCTCACTTTCCTGGTGGTGGTGACCTTCCGCTCATACTTGACTAAAATTAAGTGAGAGGAGTCTTGTCCCGTTCCAGTCAAATTATCCCGCCGTCTCAAGTGAATGAGGGGGCTGGGATCTGACTTCCTGTGCTTAGCCAAAATGTTCGTAAGGTCAATGGGACTGGAGGACGAGATGAACCCTAGAGGTAGTGAGCGCTCTGAATCAAATGACCTTCTCCTGGAGTCCAAAGAAACATCCTGATCCAACATGACTACTGGAGACTGCTGAGAAGACTGGTCCGATTCGTTCGGCAGGTCAAAGGCAATACCAGCATTGAGCCCACAGATTTTGTCCAGCGGCAGCTCAGTGGTTACGGCTACCTGAGCCTCGTCTGTAGACTCGATCGCGCAGATATAGCCCCCAACATCAAAAATGGGGCAAAAGGAGCAGGCCACCAAGCTTTTCTGGATGTCATTCCATATGTAAGAATGAAGAGCGCTGCCAATTGCAACCACAAACCTGGTTCCATCTTTAGTCCAGCACGCACAGTGGATCAGGCCACTGCCCCGGATGTCTGCCTTTACTCGCCTGTTATCCACACGCACGGAAAACAGGACAGAGGCGTCCCGCTTGGTCAAGACGGCCAAGATGTCTAGCTTGGGATGCCAGACGCAGCCCTGAGAAAGCAGTGGGAAAGGCTCACTCATTTCACACGTCTGAGTGCACAACAGCTTGTTCTGCTCCAGGGCGCTGAGCTGAAGCTGCCACACGGTGACGTGCTTCTTGTGCTGCACGGCCAGGAGAGCAGGAGAACCAGAGCAACAAAGAGGTCCCCAGAAAAGTCCCAAGACATGTTCAAACTGTCCAATGACATTGGTGTCGCCAAACTTGGGATCACCATTGACAAAGTAGCAAGAAGTGAGGCAAACCTGCCTCCCATCAGTCCAAGCTATTCCATGCACAGGGTGAATGGCCTGGAGGAGTGTGTTTAATCCTGTTCTCAGAAGTTTGGCTTTTCCAAGGTCCATGATTTTCCTGTCTGTCAATCCAAAAGAAGAAAGTTATTAAGATGAATAAAAAGGCACTGATAAAGAGGGTCAACTCCTTCTGATAACAGTAACTGTTACTTAAAGAGAGCCAGCCGTCAGTTCAAGCCTTCTCTTCAGCACACAGCACTCAACAAGGACTGAGTGTGTGCACACACACACACACTCAGAATAGTTAAAGCTTCTTGCTCTGCTCTGCGGAAACGTGAAATCCCTAATCCTATCGGGAGGGAACCTGCACTCAAGGATGACCAGATTAATCTGGCATGACCCTGTAATTTAAGCTTCTGCTTTCAAAGCATCAGAGTTTGACATTTTCTAAATTAGCCCAGCATTTTTGTCAATTGTCTGCCTGATATTACACACCTAAATCTTACAGATTTCTATTCAAGCATTACATAAAAAGGTTTCATGCTTGATAACTATTGTTACTACAAATTCTGATGTAATAAAAATCGTAATAAAAAAATATTTTAAAAATGTAAGTAAATCTGCAACTTTAAAAATATGAGTAATGATCATAAAATTGGTTCTTTCCTGAACTTAATTTTAAAATCAATATTTTCCTGAATACAAAGCAAACAGTTCATGCCTCCAAACCTTAAGTTTTTAGGTTTGTCTAGTTTTTACGTCTATTTTCAAACATGCAGAATTTGGGTTGATTCCTGTTACTGATCTGAAAGTATTAAGTGAAGCAGAGAGAAAACAGCAGTTTCTTCAAGTGTCCTGTAGTAGATTTCAAAGCCCTCCATTTATTTAGAGTATAAATAACCTATTTTATTGCAGAAAAAGGGTTTTATATCACCGACAAGGACTGTAAAGGGGTTAACGTTTCTCTTTCAGACTGCTCATATCATTAATACATGTCACAAATATATATATAAATATATATATATATATATATATATATATATATATATATATATATATATATATATATATATATATATAAAAACAATCTTTTCGATAAAACATAAAAACTCACAGATAAACGAGTCAGCTAAATAACTAGCTTACCTAGTTAGTTAGTTAGCTAGTAGATTAGATAGCTTATCTAGCTAACTAACTAGCAAACTTATTTAGCCACTGAATTTATGAATTTATGCAGGTTAGTTAAGTTACACCGACTCAGACTCGAAGCTAAACAGCTAACATTAATTAGCAACACAGGTAAAGTAACGCTATTTAGACATTTAAGAAAATAACACTGAATTAAACCTCTTTATGAACTATAGCTGTATTGTAGCTAAAGCACTGCTTACCTATAAAAACACAACATCACATGTGTTTCCACCGCAACAGCTCAAACACCGGCGCGCGAGGATGTTTCCACACGGTCACGTTTGACGTGTTGGACAGGAAAACAGGGCAAGGTATTCTAGGAGTTGGAGTCTTTTAGATGAACATTGCACATTCGCAGTTCGCACACTGATTAGATTACATAACACCAAAAGTAGGCTGCTGCGGACCAGGACAGAATATCTAACAGACTCTTTCCTCTTAGTTTAAAATGACTCTGCTCCTCTAAACCAGTATATAAAATATAGTAGCACTGAATTAGTAACATTAGCAACACCATAAAAACTGAAGACTGAATATTTAAGCCACATACTGTATTCTCTATTGCTCATGTAGTTATGTATTCTTTATACATGAACATTTATACTGTAAACAGTGTGTTTAAACACTCAGCGGGTAATGCTATCAACACTTCATCATACACTGCCTCTACAATAAATCATCCAGAGGCTACACATTTACTATAGTTTAGGTTGTAGTATGTTTGCACTGTAAAATTCACCTCTGGGACAAGATCATAGTCCTGCACAAGGCTGGAATGGGCTACAAAACCTTAAGCAAGGCACTGGGTGAGAAGGAGACAACTGTTGGTGCAATAGTAAGAAAATGGAAGAATTAAATCAATCAAGGTAATAAAATCAGCGAAAGATCAAATAATTATTTCCTTCACTGTAGTAGTACTTGCAGCAGCAGTAATCTAGTAGTAGAGCAGTAGTAATAATTGATGCAGTTTTAATAGTTGCTATTGGTTGGATATAGGTGGGAGCAGTAGTCATAGTAATCTCAGTTGCAGTAGTAATAGTAATGTATGTAGCAGCAATAGTAGTAGTAATAGTAGTGGTTGTAAATAGTACTAGTAGTACCAGTAGTAATAGACATAGCAGTAGTATCTAGTAGCAGCAGCAGAAAACCATAGTAGTAATGTAGTAACAATAATAATAGTTGCAGCAGAAGTAAAACAGTTTTATGAAGAGGAATGGTCCAAAATTCCTCCTGACTGTTGTGCAGGTCTGATTGCTATTGCTGCTATAGGAGGTTATTAAATGCAAAGGTTCACATACTTTTTCCACCCTGCACTGTGAATGTTAACATGTTGTGTTTAATAAAAACATGTAAACATGGTCTAATGTTGTGACTTAGATGAAGATCAGAACACATTTAATGACCAGTTT
This sequence comes from Astyanax mexicanus, assembly GCF_023375975.1. Taxonomy (NCBI): domain Eukaryota; kingdom Metazoa; phylum Chordata; class Actinopteri; order Characiformes; family Acestrorhamphidae; genus Astyanax; species Astyanax mexicanus. The sequence continues at coordinate 71,879,060 of NC_064408.1, read as the reverse complement.
ATGCAGAAATCTAAGTAATCCCAAAGGGTTCACATACTTTTTCTTGTAACTGTATTAACTAGTAGTGATACTAGTAGCAGTAGTTGTAGAAGAAGTAGTAGTAGTGTAGGAAATAGTAGTAGCAGGTAGTAGAAAATCTTAATAGTAATGTAGTAACAATAATAGTTGCAGCTGAAGTAATCATACTAGTGACAGTGTATTAGTAGGTAGTATTAGCAGTAGTAGTAGTAACAGCAGCACTAGTAGTAATAGTAGTAGTATTAATAGTTGCAGCATTCGCGGTATAGTATTGTGTGGTTGTAATAGTAGGTAATAGTAGTTGCAGCATAGTAATAGTAGTAATGTAGTTGTAGTAGGGTTGTAGTAGCAGCAGCGTAGAAGTAGAAGTTATTGTCAAGTTTTCTTGTAGTATAATAATAGTATGTGGTGTAATAGGTCATGTTGTGTGTTAGACTATAGTACAGCTATTAATATTTTAGCTTAGTAAAGTTTGTTTGATATTTGACATTCAGCATATATCGTCTTTTGCTCACACACTATGTCCTAAACTCTCCCAAATTACATAGTATGTATTTTTTATTTTTTATTTAATGTTTTATTAGTTTTGCAATTTAAAGGAAAATACCAGATATCAACAAAAAACATTTGCTGGTAGCAGAGCAAAGAGAATAAGCACCAGTTTTATAAGCACTTAAAGATTCCATAAAACAAATAGGGCATACTGCCTTGGCTCAAGTTTTAATAATAGTATTTATATTTTAGGTTAAAAGAATATATAGGACACTCTTTCCATCACAAACGTTTTCTATGAAATAGTTTTTCCATTTCCAAGATAATGGCTGTCGAAATTGCTTGCTGATAATGTACCAATTATAATACACATGATTTCTGTCCTGTGGCATTTTAAATTCATTATAATCTGTTTTTTGAAGAGTGATTGGTGACTCGGCTCATCCAAAGGCATGAGAGTAAGGACAGAGTGGAGAGACACATATTTAGCCATATACGGATGCACTGGCGTAGGAACCGGGGGGGATGGGTGGGACATGTCCCACCTAATATTAGAAACAGGTGGATTTGTCCCCCCCCAAAAATGAAATAGTTTCGCTCAGCTCAGTCGTACTGTTAATGAAGAGACCGACCGCTAAGCGCTGGGAAACCAATCACGGTGCCGGTTCAGGGAGAAAGTCCCGCCTTTCAGGAGAAACAGCCAATCAGCTCGCTGGTCTTGCGAGAAGAGTTGGCGTGCTGGTGGAGGAGAAGCCCCTCCCCCTCGCTGTGAGATTTAGAAGCGGTGTCCAGCATCAGCTGGTGTTGAAGTAAATCTGGATATACGGCGATTTTTCTAAGAGGTAACGAAGTTTACCATGTGGCCTGTGTTGAGATTATTTCTGATAGCTGGTTAAAAAGACTCTCCGAATCAAAACACACAGATTAAACCCACCGTGTGATAATAAACTGCAGCTGTGTTAGTCAGTTAGCTTAACTTTGGAATTAGCTAGACAGGGAGTCAAGGCTTAAAAAAAAACATATATGTTATGTTCAGCTTGCCCTGATCAGCTAATCACTATTTCATTTTCAAATTGTGTTAATTTAGGATTGCAGGACTTACTGTAAGCTATAGTAAACGAAAAAAAATAGTTAGCTAGAAGCCAGATGTAGTGGATAGTCAGAATTTAGTACAGTACTTTATGTTGGTAGTTTAAAGCAGTTTATTAACCCTGATCTCTGCCCTAAAATTGTGTTTTCTACCAGATCCAACTGATTAGCTAAACAGTCCTTTACTGAGTTTACCTGTTTAAATCCTTTTCATTATGTATGTCAGCAGTGTATTAGACACATCATACCTCCACTTACTTTATTAAGTGACTTTAAAGCAGAGTAGGCAGTGGGGATATGCAGTAGAATGTGTAGGAACAGGGTTGAGAAACACTGCTCTAACCTGACTTCTGTTTATTTGTAGTTCACAGTAAGACTAAATCCTGAGTAAATAGAGGGATTCCAGGTGAATCCAAATGTTTTTTTCTTTAGTCTAATATTTATATTAACTTCTGTCAAAAATCTCTATGAAACGTAAAGTTACATTCTTTTTTCAAAAAAGGACACCATCATAAGAAGTGTTTCAGTAGAAACAACTAAAAGCGCAGATGATAACTGATCAGTTTTTGTCATATATGTATATAATTCAGACATTTCACGCATATTTGTTTAAATGTAATGTGGAGTAACATGGTGGTTGTAAAGTCACCTTTACTTGGATGTAACTAATAATAAACAGAGTACAGAAAAAAGGGATTATTTGTGATTAAAAGTAATTCCTTAAATGTTGTTCTAAGAAACTATATGGGCTTTGGTGCATTAGCAAAAGTGTCCCCCCCAATATCAAACCCGCTCCTACGCCCTTGTACGGATGGGATTAGTTTCTCAGGGGGACCTCTGTGAAAAATATGTCACAGTTCTACCCAGTGGTAAAACAGTTGCGTGCAGACTTTAATTTTAAAAACAGGAGGACCAGTGATTTTTTGGCTTTCTCTATCATGTGACATCGCATTCAGTAGCTCCTCCATTTCCACTCCTGTTGTGTGTACGTGAATCTCCGTGGACACCTGCGCCCAAAGTGTAAATACGGTGTGAGGCAGTGGACAAATAGCTATTTTATTAAACACAAGGAGACGAAACTCGAGATGTGGGTCCGGATGGTACTAAAATTACTGGAGGACCACGGAATAAAATCACAGAGGATCCCCCCAGGAAAATTACCCCAGGACACCCTGAGAAAAGAACCGTCCAGATAGTGCTTTTGAGTGCCTAAAAAAGAGCGAGGGGGGCAGAAGATAGAACTTAGAGAGAGAGAGAGGGGAGGGGGGCGGGGGGGGGGATGTTACGGGGACTCCCGTTTCATTACTCGGAGTCCTGGCTGGTTTTCCGTGAGCTGGTGGTGGTGGTGGTGGGCGGAGTGCTCCGTGGCTACAGCTCGGTGTGTGATCAGCAGGGCTACCTGCTCCTGTTTCTCTCTGGTTTACGGTGTAGGATCCTCCGTTTCACTACAATGGGTGTAGAAGTGGAAACAATATCTCCGGGAGACGGTGAGTTACTGCGGAACAGCGTGTTTCTCCTTATAGATACCGGATATCTGCTGTCCGATATCGGTAACTCAGGAGCAGCGGGAGCTGCGGGACTGATGAGCGGAGATGTAGTTATTAGTAACGTTAGCTGGAGGAGTTAACCCGGGTTAGGTTAGCTTATAGACCGCTTTACTGACACGCCTGCTCCAGCCGCAGTCTCACACAGTAAATAATGAGCTAAAACAACCTCTTCTGGACTGTTGATCATCAGCTAAATTAATAATTCCTGCTGTGTGAGTTGTGAAGCTGCTGTTGGCTGAGTATTAGCTGCTACAGCGGTGCAGCGGTTCTTCTGCTGGACCATTAGTTAGGTTAACTGTGCAGTCAGAGAGAGAGAGAGAGAGTAACCGGCTGCACCATTATTTAAGGTGGAATGTACATAATTTATTTAATTTAAGGTGGAAGGGACAATTCGAGTAAAGAAGTGAACTTAAGCCTCCTACACTTTAGACTTAGTCAATAAGCCAGCAGACGTCAACTCCCCAGGCGTGTTGGGTTACAGACTACAGACCTCTGCTCTGTCTAGCCAGGGAATTAACTAACCACCCCACCACCAACTAATATACTATAATACAGCTCTGGAAAAAAACAATATACCACTTAAACATGATGAGTTTCTTTGATTTTAACAAATTACCAAATTAAAAACCTATATAATATAATATAATATAATATAATCAAGAGGAAGATAGATGACCACAAGCCATCAAACCAAGTTGAACTGCTTGAATTTTTTGCACCAGAAGTGGCATAAAGTTATCCAAAAGCAGTGTGTAAGACTGGTGGAGGAGAACATGGCAAGATGCATGAAAACTGTTATTTAAAACTAGAATTATTCCACAAAATATTGAATATTTTTGTTATTTCACATTTTCTGCAAACAAATGCTCTAAATTACAACATTTTTATTTGGAATTTGGAGGAAATGTTGTCTGTAGTTTATAGAATAAAATTACAATGTTCATTTTATTCAAACACTTACCTATAAATAGCAAAATCAAAGAAACTGATTCAGAAACTGAAGTGGTATCTTATTTTTTTCCCAGAACTGTATATATAAGTTAATATATATAATATAACTAGCATTAACTAATACATTAGCAATATAAGGGCTGGAGCAGTTTACCAAACAAATGATTACCCCTAGCTATAGGTTTAAACCATGTTCACTAGATGATTTTAGTGGTTTAGGTAAGAAGCTTATAAGCCCATATTGTGGAGTTATGTCAGGATTCCCAGCCTTGTCTCGGCTAGACAGGAGATTTAATGGCTAATCCATGGCTCTGCAGTCCAACTTGGCTGCACTGGCTGTGTCTGATAGCCCACCTCTCTATTACACACACTGCCCACTCTTACTGGATGTCCACTGCGACCACTTGTTGCTCTTCTCTTCTACCCTTGTACTAGCTTACCTAGCCTTGTTTCATACAGGTAGTGAAGTTACTGTACCAGTCAAACATTTGGACACACCTTAAATTCTGTGTTTTTTATGTTTTTATATTGTCTGCACTGAAGATTAATATTAAAGTCATCCAAATTATGAAGTAAACACATGGAATTATTTAGTAAGCAAAAACGTGTTAAACAAACCAGAATAGGTTTTATATTATAGATTCTTCAAATTATCCCCTCCAATTCAGGAAACATCTTTACACATTTTAGCATTTAATCAGTCAGCTTAATGAGATTTAGTTAACAGCTGTGCTGGACTTATCAAGAGTTAATTACTTGAATTTCTTGTCTCTTAATGTGTTTAAGAGCATCAGTTGTGCTCTATTTCTAATTCATATTATGGCAAGAACTACTCAACTAAAGAAAAAAATATTTTAAGAAATGAAGGTTGGAACTTGAACAGTTGCAAAAACCCTCAAACATTAGGATAAAACTGGATCTTATCGGGACCGTTTCTGGAAAGGAAGAGCAAGAGATACCTTTGTTGTACAAGATACTGCAAGTAAACAGCAATCCAGATAACTTTTAAGTTACTATATGATTCCTTATGTGTTCCTTCATAGTCTGGATGACTTCAGTAATAATTTACAGTGTAGGAAAAACAACATTGAATAATTTGGTGTGTCCAACATCCAGAATGGTACTGTATGTAACAATAATACAATATCCTGTAATAGAATAATCATTCATAGTTTTTGTAGGTGTTACTATTTATACATTATAGACACTTTCACAAAGTGTTTTTACAACAATGGCCTAAACTGTTATTTATAAAAACAAAGACACAAACATAAAAAGTACATCTGCAACAAAATCATCAAAACCTTAACACAAATTAAGTACTTTTACTTTTAGTTTTATAAGTTATTAGATATTTTCAAATTCCCACCTGCTAGATCGCATTCTCCTTATTACACAATACTACCAGGACTGGGAGAGTGTCTTTCTCCGAAACACATGAAGTCAACCAGTCAGTCTTCTGCAACCGCCTCTGTTGTCCAGGGAAGGTTTCTCCTAGATGCAACACCATCATTCCAGACAACACATCTCCACTGCTACAGAGTTCAATGCTGGGGGCTATGTGCTCCGGCATTAGTCATGGTGCTAATTGGTTAATGGCAATAGGTACTACTAGGAACTTATAGTAGTTGAATGCATTAATTAGAAGTACTTTTTAGACTTTAACCTTTTTCACGTTTTGAAACAGTTCAGGTGATAGATGTTATATAAAAACAAATGTATTCACTACATTAATGGTAAGATCATAATACTCTACATGGTATGTTGTGCTTTGTTGGAAATTAGCTAATTTGTTATACCAGTATGTCAGCCTCAGGGCAATGATTTATTTAAGACCCAGAAAAAAATGAATCTTGGATGGGTTCTGGTCAACAGAAAACTAAAAAATGTGGGAAAAACACTTTAAAACACATGTAAAAAAGTGTTCGCTTAGGTTGTCAGTGTCAAGAACGTATTGACCGTAAATCCTCACTGGTAATATCTCTTTCACTTTTCTCATCTCTGCTGCTATATTAAATCTGTACTCTACATTTGACAGGCATCTTATCGTACCCTAAAGCCCCCCTGTCATGCAACGTGAAATTCTCTCAGCCCTAAAGAATAACAAGGCTGCAATTCACGTACATACATGCTCACCCACTTAGCTGTACATTATTACATACATGTCAGTGCTGGGGCTGCAGAATATGAGTACAATACGACATTACAGTTGTATGTGCTCATACTGAGGCTGTGAAACAGCATGCATTAAAAACTAATTCACATTAACCCCTGACATACAAATGCACACACTCAGCTTTTCTAGTTCCTGTAAAGAAGAAATGGTAATAGAATATTCTAGAGCAGATAAAGATGTTGTAAACCTGTTGGCACCGTGCCTAATACCTGATGTGGTCTACAGGGGTATAAAAGCTGTGGAGCAGTGGATCTGTGGAACTATGTTCTCGGAAATGATGTTTTTCCATCCAGTACTTGTGTGGGAAAAGAAGATGAGATTGGGAGGGGGTGATCATCATCCAACGTCTTAACTTTAATAACAATTTTCTCACTAAATACAATCAAATCCTAGCAAAGCATCTAGCGAAAACAGTTATTCCTTCAAAAGCAGAATGCACTATTTTTAATACTCCTGATGAGTATTAAAATTATGATGCAAAGTTTTTGTGTGACGCAAAGATCCATTTCTTTCCTACATTAGCTATAGCTCACATTATCTCTCTGTACTGTTGTTTTGTTCTGTTATTTTGTTAGTTTGTTTGTACTGAGCGGGTGACTCTGAGTGAGTTTTGGTTTCTTCCAAGGTTTCTTCCTCTTAAAGGGAGTTTTTTCTTTCCACTGTTGTCATCACAATAATTGGCCTCTCTTATGCTGCTCATAAGAGGCGTGGACCTGATTTTCTGTAAAGCTGCTTTGTGACAACTTTTTTTGTAAAAAGCGCTATATAAATAAAATTGAATTGAATTGAATCCTACAATTCAAGTTCATATTATTCAGTAGCAGGGACAGGCTAGAATTAAGTCCAACACTGAGACGTTTAAACTGGGCTGACAAAAGTATTTATATGTACAGGTATTTACTTATTTGCATGGATGCATTCTTCTGTATGATTATATGCAATACCAGTATAAGGGCAGTATTGGGATCATGTTTTGTAAACAATATATTGTACAGTTGTAGTCAAATACAGCCTGAACAGAGGTATCAAGTAACAAAGTACAAATACCTCATTACGTTTAATAACTAGAAATTTAGGTTAGCTATACTTTTACCAGAGTGATTATTTTTCAGACAAAGTTTTACTTCTACTCCTTACATTTTCACACAGTTATCTGTAATTTCTACTCCTTACATTATAAAAATAGCTTTGTTACACGTTTTCCATTGTAGCTTGTTTTCCTTCCGGCTCATCATTATTTAAAAAACCCTATTAAGAAATTTTATTGTGGTTGTATGGGAAGTATAAACATATACCATTCCATCACCCTGTTGGTTTATACGCGACCCATCACACCTACAAACATCACACCGTCACACTCCAGCAAGAACATAGCAGATAATTGTAGTCTAGCATGAAGATGATCAGTGCAGAGACTAAAGAGAACTCAAGGGAAATGTCCCAGTTAAGCTTCTTTAATATATCTGCATTGTACTAAAAGGCATTCATTATTAATGGGCATATATGCAGCTAAAACAGGAAGCCTAGTGCATCCCAAATTCATCAACATTTTAATATAACATTATAGTCATTATGGCATTGCTTTTACTTTTATACTTTATGTAGTTCTAAAACCAGTACATTTACACTTTTACTTAAGTAAAAACTTGCATTGATACTTGGTATTTTCAGTGCCCTAGTATCTATACTTCTGCCTGAATAATTAATGTGAATATTTTTGACACTTTTCAGCCTAAACAAATAGAACAACTGTGTTTAGATCATTTACAGTGTTGTGTTTACTTTGTGGTCTTTGTTATAAACAGTACTCTGAACATGTATAAAATAAGCTGTTTAACTGCTGTAAATTTACAGCAGAGCTAACTGATTGTGCTTATATAAAGTTTAAATGTCTAATTTTCCTCTTCCTGTTTCTGTTTTGTCCACAGGCAGAACCTTTCCAAAGAAGGGGCAGACGTGTGTAGTGCATTACATAGGTAAAGAGTCATCCCACCACTATTGTTAGAATTGCCTGTGTGCCTGTTTTGACTGTGGGCATTTTTAGTGTGGCGCAGGCGTCCCTCCTAGACTCCCAGGTTACACAGCCAGGAAACAGGATATCGATAACAACTTTCTGGCTCCCTTTGTTTAATGTTTTTGTCCCTTCTGTATCTGAATGCATCTCTTTGATAACTGCCCTGGCGATTTGATAACTGTGGTCAATTTCCTATCTTGTGCTACCAAGCTTTCCCTCAGTCCTGTTTTTTGTGTTTATTTTCCTGTGTGCAAGCAGTCCAGCCAGTCAATATTTATTACTCAAGGGCTAATTCATTTATGGACCACGTGAAAGCCTAAAGTGGGTGTGTAGTGTATGGCTAGCATGTGGTTCCTCCCATCTAAAGCCATGTATAGGCTGCAGCAGGACTGATGTTAAAAATGTCCCAAGCCTTGAAGTTAATGACCTTAGTCATAATGCCAATGCTTATCTTTCCTATGGGTGATGGGATCGACTAAAAAGTGCAGTGCCTGCCTTTATTGTTAATAATAGAATTAAAATGTTTGGAAGAAAATGAACTTAAAATAAAATATCAATTAATTAAATATTAGTTAAATATTAGTTCATATAATATAATCCACACAGAGTTGCATCAACATCATCAAGAATTTAACATAGAATGCAGACATTAATACAGATTTAATTTATAAATTCATTCATAAAACAAAACAAAAGGGTTACATTTAGAAACAGTACTCAGCAACACTCAGCATTCAGAGCAGATATTTCTACACTAGCTTTAATCAGGCTCTTTAGCCATGCGTAAGATCAGTCTAGTGGTTAAACAAGAAACTGCAGCATCATGTTTCCGTACGCTATGCTGCAGCAGCTTTGTTGATAAAATGCGTAATTTAAAATAGCCCGATACATAGGGATACTTACTGATATATGAATAATTGATTATATCATTTTTGTAAAACATGCTCACCTGTGGGTTTACAATCTAATTGTCAGCTATTTTACTTTTTTATCAGAATTAATTTTTCCCTTTACAGTGGAAAAGCTCTACTTTTATTGGCTGGTTTATGTCCAGTAGCTTTTCCAGTTCTTACAGCTGTTCTCACTGTGTCCTCTTGGCTGAGTAGTTAGCTGACTGAGGATATTGTAGCTGGGTTAGCTTGTGTTTTATTCTAATGTGTTGTTATGTCTAGTCTGGGTTTGTCCAGTTTGGTTAGTTGTTGGAGCAAAGCGATAAAAAAAGATGGCCAGTAGGGGTTTAATCTAGCACAGATACCTGTTTGCTCTCTGTATTTTACTTTGGGGCTCACCAGCTATAAGCTCCCCTTCGGCGGTTGACGCTGGTACAGCAAAAAGTTCTGGTGTTGGTATGGCCTGGATCTTGTAGTAAGCGTATTCCCCAAAATAGCAGTGCCTGAATGGTCATGGGCTGCTTTCCACTGTTACAAGAATCAACAACACCTTATTTTCCCCAAAATGGCCATTGTGTTTTACCTTGTAGCCACTTTTTAGTGATTAGCGCTGTTACGGCTTTGCCCAGTTGATAGGGTGTATGTGATTTTTAGGGGTGTGAAGCACTCTTTTAGTTATGTCAGATTTTCTTTAGAAGTTTTTAAGCTAAGTTTTCATGGAATTTCACTTGAATTCTCCAGAATTAGTGCTGGGCAATATTGTAAAAAAATAATCTATTCTTTAAATATATGAGCAATTCTTGATTACAATTATGATTTTTAGTTCTTGCATTTTTATTTGTAAACAGACAGCACCATTTAAAGTGATATGCGAGCTACTGTTTTCTTTACATTTATTTAATTAAAAAAAATATTAAACAGCCTTACATGCAGCTTTTATGTTAAACATGGTGTAAATGTAACCGGCTCGTCAGACAGGAGCTAACAGGGTTAGGAACAGCATGGCAGTTTGTTCCTCTGTTATTTGTGCAAATAAGACATCAGTGTTATACTGCTTTGCCCAGTAATTCAGAGCTAAGGAACGAATGGTTAAAATTTGTCTATAGAACACCACATCAAAGTACAATTGAGATAGGTAGGTGTGTATTTTTAAAACAGTTCTGTTTACACTAGTTAAAAAGCTAAATACTTTCTGGACCTGGACTACCCACCTCTGTGTGTTTACATAAGTTTACATAGGATCTCCGGTGGATTTGGCGTTTTACAGAGACTCTAAGACTAGGTCAGGGGCTGAACTGCACTTAGCAGGGCATCACACAAGTTGTAAAGTAACATATGACATTGCAAAGACTGTTATTAGTGTAAAAATGTCTTTATTTTAAAACGTTTCTAACTGTAGTTTGTCTCGCTGGTGTCGCAGTGCTGTTATTCATGAGCAGGAGCCAAAATCCTATCGTTTTTTCCCCCCTCCACTCCTCCATGGGACTAAAGCAGCGTTATACCGGATCAACAGAGCACTTTTTTCACAAAAAACAGCTCACATGATATTCATTCATACTAGAGACCACAACTAAACATTTTAAAGCTCCACTAGGTAGGATTGAGATTTTGTGCTCGTGGGCTCCCCCTACAGTTGCAGAGTGTAATAAATGTTTCATTAGAACTAAAGGTCGGAAAGCAGGACGCTGTTCTCGCGAGCGTTGGTCGCGGCCGCCTCAGAGGAGCTCTGGCACAGACACGAAAGCACCGCTATTCCTCCAATTACACCCCAATGGCACGCTGCAGTGAGTTTCAAGCTGTAATTTTACTTCTTTAAAAAAATCAAAAATCAAGGAAATCCTACCTAGTGGTGCTTTAAAAGAATGAAAAAACGATGGAATCAGACCTTTAAGCAAAATAATCATTTAAAACAACAAAAGAGTGTAGTGACTGGTTAGCATATTAGCATTCCACCTAAAAATCCCACCTTAACACACACATAAAACAGTTTTCTAGTTTTTTCATTTGTTTTTAGTTAAATTAAACAACACTTGCATGTCCCAAAATAATTCACCGACTAAATTAACCACTTGTGTGTCAAAATTAATACACATATTGCAGTCTTTGAACAATAAGGAGCTGCGCTATCACATTTTGGAAACCAAGCTATCCTTTATTCCTGTAATACTTTGTTTTTTTAGGCGTTTTAAATGATGAAATATGAAATATTGAATTATGTTTTTCCTGATTTTCTGCACCCCTGCTTTAGAAGATCATATTTCCTTTCATTGACGTGCATGCAGTTCCACCTGTGTCTGTGAAAAATGAATGTGTCTGCAGTTACGTGTCTCTGACATGCTGCATCTGCTCTTCTCCAGTGCTGCACAGCAGATCCTGTCCTGCAGTAGCTGCTATATTAGGGGCTGCAGAGCTGCTTTGTTGAGCTCTGTAATGCAGCTGACACTGTTGGCTGAGAGCTAAAGCCCAGTCTGAGCACTCGTTCTCTGACTGTCTGCCCGTCTACAGCTGTTGTCAGTAAGCATTATAAAAATGAGTTTGGTCACAAGTTCTGTACGTTAGAGCTAATCTGGTATCTTCTTTCTTCCTGTTGGGAAATAGGAAAGAATTTTGAGTCTCTACCAGAATTTGACTTCACTGGAATGCATGTGAATCACACAGCAGGATGAGCTTAATAGATTCCACTCAATCATTTTATTTCTGTTTATAAATAAGGGTTATTATACAGTTTCAGTAGATACAGGCTCACCAGCTTAAACTGTTAAGTCCATATTGATGTGTAGCACTTCTGCACATGAATGGGTGTTGGATTTTGGCCAGTTTACACTGGCTGTCTGATGCTAAATATGAAGCATGTCCACAATGACTGTGTGCATGATGCCCAGCAGAGAATGTCTTGTGAGGAGAAAAGCCAATACATAATCTTGTTGGAGTTGATCGCATGCTAAGTGACCTGTGGAAATCATTTGCACCTTTGCAAATTATAAATGGTTTTACACTTTTATACAGATTTATACACATTTTTTTTCTCAACACATTAATAAGTATGTTATAAGAGCTCTTATCTTTTAAGTTGGCTAGTTTTTAAGTTTTTGTAAAAGTTTCTTATGTATGTTTATGACATTATTGAGTCTAAATTAATACTCTCTCAATAAGCTGATCGGCTTACCAACCAATCAGCATTCAGTAAGATGCAGTTATAATGGTTTTAGTTTGACAGCGACAATATGGTTCTTTTGCAATTTGGATGTTCTTTTTAGCCCTCACTCTCTCCTTCACTGCACAAATTAACTCTGTTACTTAAACATCTTTCTTCCACCTCTGTAACAATGCTTAAATGTGTCAGTTTCTTTCTGACTCTGCTGCAGAAACCCTTATACATGCATTTATTTCAAGCTATTTAGACTAATGCAGTTCTTTACTTGCTGGCACAAACTGTGTAAACCTTTTACACAAATTTCTGCTGCTCGCCACCTCACCCACACCTGCTCACATCAGAACATTGCACTTATCCTACAAAGTCTTTACTGGCTCCTGTAAAATACCAGTACCAATACATCCAGTTTACCATTCTTACTACTTACCTAAAAAGCCCTTTATAACCTGGCTTCATCTTATCTATCTGACCTACTGGCTCCATATAGACCCTCCCGCACCTTTAGGTCTTCCTCAACTGGACAGCTTACTACCTCACTATCTAATCTCTATGGTTATGGTGAGGAGATCGTGCCTTGTCTTGGCTGGCACCCCTGTTTTGGAGCTCTCTTCCTTCTCATATCAAACAGGCCTGGTCTGTTTCTGCATTTAAAACTAAATTTAAAATCTCTTTTATTTACAGCTGTTCTTAAACTCTATAGCTTGTGACCAAGCCTAATGTTTTCCAGGCAATGGTCTCTTTCTTACCTCTGACCTTAACTGAGGCAAGTTAGACCTGCAGTTCTTTAAATGTTGTTTTGGGTTTATTTGTGACCTCCTGGATGAGTTGTTCTTGCACTTTTGGAATAATTTCGATCAGCTTGCCGCTCCTGGGAGGGTTTACCAGTGTTCCATGTTTTCTCCATTTGTGAATAATGGCTCTCATTGTGATCCGCTGGAGTCCCAAAGCCTTAGAAACATTTTTTCAGACTGATAGATGATCAATTATTTTGCATTTCTTTCGATCGGGGCATCATGTGTTGCTTTTTGAGATCTTTTAGCTGCGTCCTGTTTTATCAGGTTCTATTTAAGTGATTTCTTGATTCTACCGGACTGGTAGTAATCAGGGGTGCGTTTCCCAAAACGTTCTTAACGCTAAGTACTTCGTAACTTCGTACTTACGAACAATCTTAAAATTACGAGCGTTTCCCGAAAGCCTTCGTAACTAACGTAGTACTTAAACTCGTTCGTAACTTTACGAGTGGTCTGACCCACTCGTAAATAACTAAGTTCTTCTTAACGTGGAATCCACGTGCAGTTCTGACTCAAAAACGAAAGAGGCCGCTTTTGATCCTTAAAAAAATGCATTTAAAGATGCATTCAGCATACGTATTTATAAAAAAATAAACAATTAAAAAAAGACTAAATTCCAGACTATTTAAATTAATTTATTAACCTGCGCATATTTATTCATAGTATTTGGGTTTATTATATGGTTGAAATAATCGTATTCACGTGAAGAAAAAGTTACAATTACCTACAAATATAATTTTTATTCACACATATCACACACATATGGATTAAATTAACGGTTTTCCCCAGTCTGACAGTCGTAGTAGTAAACAAATAAGTAAATATATTTTATTTGGCTTTTTATATCATACAAAATTATACCTTTGTGGCTTAATAATGAAGAACTGTATATAAATCGGTGGTCTAGTTTTCATCTGGCTTTGCCTTAAACCTCACAGACACGGGGGCGGAGCCACCAAAGTGCTACTTAAAGGTCCTTCGTAAGTATGGAGACTTAAGAGTGGCTTCTGGAAACAGTCGGAAAAATGGCGTTCTTAAAGTTAAGTCGTTCTTAAAGTTGTTCTTAAATCCCTAAGAACAATCGCTATCGGGAAACGCACCCCAGTTCTGTAGCTGGTTGTGGCTAGTAAAATTGTGAAAACTCATCAAAAGTGTTTTTTTATATTTACTCAGGTTATCTTTGTCTAATATTGAAATTTGTTTGATGGTAAACATAAGCAATGATTCATCTTATGTAATAGTAAAATATTTGATTTTATATTCATATAAACTATTATTTGTTATTCATCATATAAACAGATTTTATATGTTAAAATAAAATGTGTGTTGGTAAAGGGGTCTTTGGGATTGCAGTAACGATCTGATAGTTGCAATGATATTCAGGTTTTAAAGCTGAAAATGTGAAATTATTTTACTGCCTAATTAGATTGCATCCATGGACCCCCACCCCCACGCTGAAATGTACGATTCAGTGCATTAATGTGGGGCAGCTGGAGAGGGAGAGCAGTAGTGCAGAATGCTAGGGGAGTGGCTGGGATACATTTCCTGAGCTGGGTGATACTGCTGCAGTGTGCTGCAGATCCGCTCTGTCTGCCTCAGTCAGACAGACAGTGAGACATGCTGTTACAGGACTGAGGAGGATATGATACACCTTTGTTCTTATTCTTGCAAAATAATTCACACTGTGATTAAAATACAGTTCAATGGTTTTGCTTATGTTGTGTGATAACATCCTCATATAAATTATAATAGTATATTAGGGTGGGTGATATGGGCCAAGAAGAATATCACAATATTTCATGGTATTTTCGCGATAAAGACAATCTTTGCAATATGACAAAACATTGAATTTAAAAAATAATTTAAAAATACACTACTGCAACAAAATTAAAATTACATTTTATTATTGCATATGATATGATATGCCTAAAAAATACAAGACTTATCAAATTTTTGTCAGAGGTTAATGATCCAGAATGTCATGATACTAATAATGCACTCCAAATACCTCCATAAATCCAGGATTAAAGTAAAATAAATGATACTGGACAGATATAATTTGTCTCTAGTAGGTATATAATAGGAAATGAGAACAGTGTGAAATTTTTGCTAAAAACATCAGAAAAGTAGTACCCTGATGTGATAGTTAGGGGTGGTTGATATTTCAGGGTATAATATCGTTCATGATATTTAACAATGTCGGCGACATTATTGTGATACCATTTGACACACCCATATATATATATATATATGGCTGCACATTTTATTACAAACTGTGTCATTTTAAATAACTCTTTAACCATATAAAGTGCAGCACATATTAAATATTGTAAAGTGTAAATATAAAGTATGTTGCTACTAATGTATTTTTGTACCATATCGCCAAGCCCTAATGTGGACAAACACTTCAGATTCTCCTACTCGTAATGACAAATTATACAACCTATCAGTTTTAAAATAGTTGCCTAGTAATTTGTAGCAGTAATTAAATATCTGCTAGATGCTAAATAATTGGTAGTTACTTAATAATAATAAAATGACTCTAATATGAATAACTAGCATATTTAGAGTTCCATGGGTAAACTAACACTTACTAAATTGCTAAAAACAACCCTGAATTTAAGAAAGAAATACTCCCTTGCATTTGTGCAATTAATTTTCTGTGTCAGTTATGTGTTCCCCACCCTAAGATTTTGTTCATTTTCTTGGCATTTCCTTTTTACTTGTATGCAAAAACCACAAAACAAAAAGACATAGTAAAAAATGTATTGTTATACTCCTAATAATCATGAGAATTAATTATTCTTTCTCCTCCAGCTCTGAGGGAGTTTTTCCTTGCCTCTGTTGCTCACTGGGGGTTTTGTGTTATATGTTTCATGTTTTGTCTGGTTCTCTGTTCTGCGATCACATTTCTCTAAAGCTGCTTTGTGACAACATCAGCTGTAAAAAGCATCATATAAATACATTTCATTTGATTTAATTAATACCTGAGATTGTGCGATAAATGTACAGAACCTTGACATGGTTTATGTTGGAGCGGAGGTATTTTCCTAAATAGAGAAGATTATTGGTATTCAGCCTGATAGCAGCATCATTATTTACAAGTGTGACTTAAGAAAAAGAAAAATGATGAATTCCTTGCACTCTGTGCCTCACACGTCTCTCTTCAGCCTCTTGAGCCAAGCGAAACAGGATGTGTCTTATCTTAGGCCATGCCTAAATTAGTCATGGGCCTGGACCCTTCCCCCAGTGCACACCTACCTTTGCCTAATCCAGCCAGGCAGAACAAATCAATTAGCCCACTCTCACGGGAGCCCCAGGGCTTATTTTTAGAGCACAGGAAGCCAGTTGTGTTCTTCGGGCCTCGTCAGCCTATTATTAATAGTAGTAACACTAATAATACATCGACAAGCAGGCACTTTTATGAGCAGTGGCTTTGACCCTTGTTGAGTTCCAGTGTTTGATGGTTGTGTAGATCCCAGATATGTTCCAGGGTCTGATTCTGTTTATCTGGCGAGGGATGCTTAGACATCGGACTAGTGATATCATTTTTAGTATAAGGGAATGCACTCTCACTTTTAAAAGTGATGAATCCCTGTAATTTTGTAATTAATTGGGGCTTTTTAGGCCTCATCAATGCACACCTAAAACTTTTTAGCCGATGGATCCAGTCTAATGATTGAGGAAAAAAAGCATTTACTGAAGCAGCTAATGTGGTTGACACATCAGGGCAAAGTGCTTGCTGTAGTAT